>NW_027495310.1:0-223428 GCF_021521415.1 Bidens hawaiensis | reverse complement strand
AAATTAGTTCGTCTGGAGCGTACAGCACTTCCGCCGGGTCGGATTGCCGGGTTGGATTCGACCTAACGTTGCGGGGGAGGAAACGTCTTCACCGCTGAGGAGGCGGCCATTGGGAAGGGACGCCAGGGGGAAAAAACCGGCTGAGGGGGAAGCCGTAAAACATCAACGATCTTGTTGAATCCCTCAATAAATTCAACAAAACCATGGAGGTGGTCTCTATTAACAAAAAGGAAAAAAAAGAATGAGAGATTTGGACTTCCTTGCAAGAGACTTCAGCCACCTAAATCCGGTCGACCAAATGCTGATGGAAAAACAAAAGGAACGTATCCGGAAGAGGTTGATCGAAGAAGACGAAGCCGAATAATAAGAATAATGTTTTTCTTTAGTACTTTAATTTTTTTTTATATATTAATGTGTTTTTTTAATTAATGTGTGTTTTTTTAAATAATTTCTTGTTTTTTTAATAATACGTTTTTTTAATACATTTATAAAAAAATAAAAAAATAAACCGCATCGCGCCCCCCTCTCGCGCCCCTCCACACCATGGCCCGGGGCGCTATCACCACTACCAACACCCATCTTATCAAGTTTCTCTCTCTGCCACACGTCACAATATTATTGGCTGGCGCCCCCACTCACGCCCCCTCTCGCGCACCCCCACACCCCTCAGCCTAATAGTTGCCTTCGTGTCACTAAAGCTCTTAAATATACTATAAATATACTTTAGTAATAAAAACATAATTAATGAAGTTAACCATTCACTAAAATAGAGAATCCAAAGTGAGTCGATCAATATACAATATATAGTCCGGCTAAGATGGATAGGATTTAGCCATGCACAAAAAAATCTTAAAGTATATTTATACCCATGAAAACGTATAATCAAATCATTAAACTTGTAAAGACTGAATAAATTTACCCGTCGTTAAATCACTTTTAATTGTCCCATAACACCCTTAAGTAAACAATTATGTCTCTGGATTTTCTGGTTCGTCGATGAATGTTTGGTGGTGAATTCGATTTTGGAGGCTGCTAGAATGAGGAAGACGATACACCCTAATTCTTTATCATCATCTGCTACATCTATATAGGGTCATGAGTCGGATGCGGGTTTGGTTACTACAATTGACCCAAAGCGTGAGCCAGACATATTTTTTGATGGACTATTTGGTACGTCTAGGCCCGTCTCTACTCCATATTTTTAACTATTTTGAGGCCCGTCTATTACACAGGTAGTTCTTGAAAATACAGTATTTAATAAATAATCGATATACAAGAAACAATAAAACTATTAAACACTATTAATACACAGTCGTTGTACAATAGTTTTTAAAAACATTTTTAAAATAAAAGATTATTATAAATATCAAATATTTGAAAAAAAAAATAGGAAGTGAAATATTAAATTAACAAATTTTGAAGCATAAATTTTAAGAATGGTAAATATTATTTTATTATTATAATTTGTTAAATATGGTGAGGTTTAATGTGGAGTGACAAGTGGCAAAACTTGTAGATTTTTATTAGATTTTTATTAAATATGGTGAAACGGTTCAAGATGAACCTTTGTTCGACTCTTCTTCTGAACTAGTTTTACATGAACCATTACATGGGGAATCGCTTGGTGATACTTCTGGAGGTCAAAATATTGAGCAAACAAAGCCGATTAATCTCAAAGATCTTTTTTTTTTAGTTCTATAGTTTATTCAAAATCTAAGGTGGTGTTTGTTTTTGCTTAAAACATCTGCAGGAGGCTTATGTCTGCGGGTGCGCAGACATAAGTTTCTGAAGACTGTTTGTTTTTTTTAAATAGGATCTGCAAACTGCTTTTATGGTCATAAAAAAGAAGCTAATGTTTAACTTCTTCACACTTCTTAACATCCTACCAAGTACCAACACCCAATTTTCAACACCACCACCACCCATCATGCACCGCCGCCACCACCACCGTCCACCACCACCCCACCGTACGCCACCACCACCGTCCACCACCACCACTCACCGTCCGCCACCGCCACCCACCCCACCGTCTATCACCGCCACCCACCACCACCACCACCATCCACCACCCACCACCACCGTCCATCACCACCACCACCCACCAGTCGGCTACAACCATCGTCCACTACCACCACCCACCGTCCGTTATCACCACCCACCACCACCACCAACCATCTGCCACCACACCCATCCACCACCCACCACCACCACCATCCATCACCACCACCACCCACCCGTCGACCACAACCATCGTCCACTACCACCACCCACCGCCACCACCTACCATCCGCCACCAACACCGTCGACCACACCCACCACCATTACCGTCCCATCACCACCACCACCCACCATCCCCCACCACCACCACCTACCATCCGCCACCAATACCGTCCACCACCCACCACCATCACCGTCTATCACCACCACCGTCCACCGCCCACCGCCAACTATTTTACTAGTCTACAGACGTTAAATGACTTCTATCTACTATGATATGTATGATTGATAACTAATTTTCAGCTTATGCAGACGATACCCCAGTTTATAAAACAAACAGTATTATATTTTCAGATTGCAGACCTTCAGACCACATCTTCAGTTGTAGACATGAAATTAGATGAAATCAGATTACAGACAGTTTTTGTCTTTAAAAAAAACAGCACCAAAGGTTAGTTCCAATTTTGTTTTTTAAAGGTGATAAAAAATTGAACTCTAGTAACTGCTTGAAAGATAATAATGAAATTAGAGGAGTTAAATGGTGGAGCCAAGAGTTGTTTGAAAAACTCACTAGTGGGATTTGATTAAAAAAAAAACAAAATGTGTTCTGGTTTCTAATAAGTTTTAATGCATTGAATGATATGAAAGAGAAGATGGATGACATATTGGATTTATTTCAAAACTAGACGTCGGGTGGATTTTTTTTAGGCGTCACCTAACGGCTCCTAGATTTTATAAATCCAGACGTCACCTGGTTTTTCAAATTCAAATCCTTTATATTGTTTTTTTCATAAAATTATTTATATATATCATATTTGAATTTCATTTTCATAAAATCTAATATTATTAAAAAAATCCTTATTAAAAAATCTTACAACGTAAGTTATGAAAATTGTTCAGTTTATTTTTTTTATATACGAAAGTTTCATATAGCATCATATATTTTATAATACGAAAAGAAAATTCTTAATTGAATTTGAAAACCAGGCGCCGCGCCGCCGCCTAGATTAATCTAGTTGTCGCCCTGGATTTATAAAATCTGGTAGCCGTCTAGAAAAAAACACCTAAAGCCTAAAAAAATCCACCCAGCACCGAGAACATTTTTTTCGGGCGGTCAAAAAAGAAGACGGCCGACGGAAACATATTGACATGTGGCGCTCGGCCATTGGGTAGAATATCTAGACGGCCAGGTTGGTTGTGAGCTGAACATATTAATTAAATCCGTGGGATTTGAATGGATATTTTGAGAATTATTATTTTCGAAATGGACATTTTCGTCATTTTCCCTTCATCCACACCCTTCCAAACATTGCTTCTCGATTCATTCATTTCTTTTCAGCCTTCGGCTCTTCATTGCGTCTCTGCGTCTTGACTCTCGATTGATTCACGTCTAAGCTTCTCGACTCTCTTGATATAGATTTTTTTTTGAACGAACATTGATATAGAGTATTGATTTTTTTCTTCTGTTTATTTTATGATTTTTATGAAGTTGTTACTTGCTTCTTGTTTGTTGTTTCAGGTTGAGAGCATCTTTTGATGTGGTTTAATCGGTGTATCTTTTGATCATATGTTTTAATCGATTTTGTATTCACAATTTACACTCATTTCTGTTGTATACTAAGGTTTCATTGTTGGACGATAGGGGTCAAGAGTTGCATAACCTCAAGAAGATGGTATATCTCAATGCCAGGAGTTGTTAACACTTTAGGTCAGAAATCCATTTTTTTTAAAAAGTAGTTAGATTGTTATTGAAATACGAATACGGTTCGATATGAGTTGGGGCTTGGGAGTTGTAAAGTGCACGGTGGTTCGAAACTAATCTAATTATCGACCGCAGCAAACACCAAGGTCAAGGGACTGAGCCCCTGGCGGGACTAGGGGAACATATAGTATGAGTTGTTTAGTAGAAAATGCAGCATTAGGAGGAAATGAGTGATTGTGCTCAATTCATGCCAATGACCAATAATCTATAGCAGCTGATGAAAAGATGCGTATAGTATGAGTGATTGTGTTCCAACGAAAAGAAGCGCATACCTTGTCCTAAAAGAACGGACACAAGCCAACAGTAACCGGCCCATCCATTCGAGAGGCCCATAATTGTTAAAAAAACAAAATTTATATTTTATATATAATTTTATTTTAACACAATAGTTTACAAATTGACTCTTTGGTTGAATGGAGAAACAAGGTTATGGGTTCAATTCCCACAATTAGTGTTTTTCTTTTTATAGAAAAAAATTTTTATTTGTGTTTTGTATGAGTCATTTTAGTAGCATGTTTATTATTATTTGTTTGTTTTGGCCTTTTGAAAGGTAACATTATTGCTAAAATTGTCAAATTATCTATTATATAGTTAAGAACGCGATTTTAGGGGCCCGTTTTTTTACTCGTCCCAGGCCCCAAAATGTTAAGAGGTTCTCAGAGACGACTTTGGCCGCTTACTGATCGGTTCATTTTATGTACCCGTATTTGCATGTTAACTAACTACAAAATGCATTAAATCTATATAATGTACTGTTTTTATTTGTCTTTTTTTTTATTAAATATCGATGTGGTGAATTTAGCCGGTAGATTATTTGGAGGATTCGTTAGCCGTTCAAAAAACAAAAAGACTTCCATAAATAATGAGACAAAACAATTTAATTGGATTAAACGAGAACGGTGAAATTACATGTAGTGAAATCAAATTAATTAACATGAACTTATGAAAACCTTTTAGTCCATTAATTTAATTGTTGGTAGCCCATAGATGAGCCCACTATAGGATCAAAAAAAGAAACGTTTTGGCCAATAATAGAATTAATAAAAGGATCGTATACAGCAGCAGGGGCACGACAGTTCGTGAACGGCAGTTTTAACAGATTTTCCCCTTCGGCCAAAATAATTTAGCGAATCTCGAAGATGACCCTGATCAACGTCGCATCAGCTATTTTCCACTTAATTTTCTGATTTTCCCCCCCTATTTTTCCTAAAAAGGATGGCGTTGTCCCACTTTTTCTTTTTTCCCCAAATGCCAAAATCATCAAAATGGAACCGTGAGAATCCAGGAGGAATATCTGGTGAAAACAAAAACCTTAATCCGAGGGGTGGTTTTCTTGTCTGGGGCTGGGTTTCTCAAGTTCGAGGTTGTACCACTAGGTGATGGATCAAAAAGTAAGGGAAGCGAGTAAGAGTTGGCGCTAGCATGCCGCCCAGCCCTCTCATTTTGTGTACTTATGGGTTGAAATGAGCTAAAAATATCTTGTTACTGAAACTGATCAACACATGGAATCAATAGTAATGATTAACAGCTTTGATGTCGTCTGAGATATCACATTGGCACATGAAATATACCACATAATTAGGTAAATGTCTATACAAACAGTTCCAAGTTTTAACTTTCAAGTTTCAAGCACAGAATCGATTGGTGTAAATCTCAAACTCAACGATCTGGTCAATTTGTTTTCGATTCAACATTTTCATAAACACTAAAGAGAGAGTGTGCGAGGTGACAAAAGAATAATTGCTGAAAGAAACTGTATGTTGTAACGTTTGATTGTCGACATCTTCTCTTGTTCTTATGTGTTTGAAGGTGAATAAACACAAATAAGGAGGGGACCAAAAACACACCATGCTTAATATTCTGTTATAAAGAAAGTAGAGTTTGCTCACATGGTGCATGTTATGGGATAGTGAAAGTTTTATTGTTTTCTCCATTAAAATTTTTACATATTATAGAAAATTTTAAAATTATAAATGTGATATATAGACAAACTAGCTTTTGAACCCGTGTATTACACGATTACACGGGATTATCAAACGATAAAAATAAATAAGTTCCTTTACTTCAATTATGATTCTCAAAATACTTATGAATTAATTTAATGTAGACTTAAAAAAAAACAAACGGAGGAAAGAAAATTACTAAAATAGCATGGTTTTGATAATGTCGGGTGTGGATTGACAAGAAATTTAAAAATGTGCTAAATTTACGTAGTTGGTCAAACTTTAGGTATGAAAATGATACTATGTTATAAAATCCACACTTGTTATAACCTGTTTGACAACATGATTTTGACCCATGACCCATGGATTGCTAGAGTGAATGAGATGAGATATTAGAAATTAGAAGAAATGTAGGCTTAACACCTAAGTTTCAACATTTTCTTTTATTAGTATTGTAAGATAAGATGTAGGCCATTCCCACTTTGGTGGGGTCCTAAGGTGTTTTGTATGTAAAATAGGAAGTCAATAGTTTAATCCTTGTAAAGTGCAACTTTTAGTCGTATGAAGAACGTGAGTAAGTCATGACGTGGACATCAGGGGAGTCGTAGTACCTTATACCTGCCACATCATGAATGCTCGTGGGCAGTATGCAAGTGCTTATACGATAGATAGATGTTTCTTTTATGGGTATGAGTAGACGTTCCTTTTATGGATAAGTATAGATGTTCCATTTATGGACATTATAGTGTGTTGCAAAGGAAAGAAAAGCACGGGCATGAACATAATAAAGGACTAGAAGCCTATATTGTATTTAGGGTATGTGTTGTTATGGTAACATGGTCTAGCAATAAATACAAGGTACCGAACTTGGACATGATATGCGTGCATGTGGTATAGTTATAGATACAAGGTATTGACCGATAGAATAATATGTGTGTAATGTAGTCCGGTTATGGATACTATGTTAAGGTGGTCTAGTTATGGATACTATGGTAAGGTGGTCAGGTATGGATTCAACAGATAATGAGTAGGGATGAGCTCGGTACCGTATTGGTAACGAAAATCTCGATCCCAAAAATCACAAAATTTTGGTACCGATACGGTACCGGTATGTAAGGTAATTTTCTGGAAATACCGGTACCGTACCAGTCCTGAAAACTTAAAACTTGGTACCAACGGTACCAAATCGGTACCAATACCGAATTTGCTCATCCCTAATAATGAGGTCCAGTTATGGATACAAAGGATAATGTGGTCCAGTTATGGATACGATGCAAAGGTGGTCCAGTTACGGATACAATAAATAGGTGGTCCAATTAGGGATATATACTAAGCGTGGTAGCTAATAAATATGTGGATATATGTGGTATGATCGCATGATATGGTAGTTAATGAAACGCATATGTATACTTTATGCGATGGTATGGTCCAGCTATGGATACTAGTAGAATAGATAGCGTGTATGAACGGTTTGCATGAAGAGGTCAAGGTAAGGATAAACAAATGTGTAAGATACAAATGTTAAATTAAGTGTATCTTCTTATTCAAAAGAGACACGCGCCAATTATTTAAAATTGATCATTTATGAAAAGATAACATTAGAACTCACTCAACATGTAGCTGACTTTTAGTATGCATGTATGTATTGTTGATGATGTGACAAGCATGAGGTGTGTACGAGACTATCCATATTGAAGATTAGTTAGAGAAAGAAGTGTTTATGTAAGAGTTTTAGTTTCCGCTGCATATTATATGTGCTTTCGCTGTATCATACTAAGTTTATGAGTAACTCAAACGCCAAAGTAAGGCTACAGGTCCGGGGCCTTACATAAGTCTCCCCATGTTCTATGCACATGAGGGCGTTTCGCTCTTTTTACTTAATTGGCAAGTCCAACAATTTATTATTATTATTATTATTGGTGGTGGTGGTCCAGCAGCGGCAGCAGTAGCAGTCCCACCCTATATTGTCTCTCTCTAATACCCAGAGCCAGATATGCAAGATTGAAACAACATCACAAAGCTTTTTGGATATGGATTTGAAAGATTCTCTACACTGACTAAAGCAAGGTGGATTCTAGGGTTAACAGAGTGGTTGGTGAAAAAGAGGGGTGTAGCGGTTGCGATTGTGATGGAGGGTGGCGGACATCACGCGTGCTTCAATATGAGTAATGGAGTTGAGATAGTTTGAGACTTATCAGGATGTTGTTTGCAGAAGTTGAATACGGTTTCGGCTTGTGAACGACAATAAGGCAGAAGTTGAATAGGGTTTCGGAGTTGAGATAGTTTGAGACTTAGTAATTACTTGTCACTTTATAATCTGTTAATTGCCCATTTTAGCACCAAATTTTGCCTTATTTACTACCCAATTTATAATCTATTGCTTGTTATTTGTTTCTTAGGACCATAGTTGAACATTACACCCTAGAACTTTTAGTTGAGTGCTTGAAAATTATTACAAACAATTTAATGTCAAGTCGAAAGTTTAGAAAAATAAAATATATGTAAACATTGTTTAAAACAAACAAGATGTAACTTAAAAAATATATTTTTTTAAAATCGAAAGTTAGAAAAATAAAATATATGTAAACATTGTTTAAAACAAACAAGATGTAACTTAAAAAATATATTTTTTTAACTCCGCTATCTATAAATGTTTTAGTTTATTGTTCTTATTCCAAGCTCGGGACTCGGTTTATATAAAAGAGTTTCTGAAAAGCCCCCAACATGATAGTTAGCTTGAGGCCTCCAAAATCTTTGGACCGTCACTGGGTGTGTTAACTAGAAGAGAGAACGTTGGTGATGGGAAGGGGGAAAGAGAAAGGCAGAAAGCTCTTTATCAGAATGATGGAATAGGGATGAGCTCGGTACCGTACCGGTACCGACTGGTACCGTACCGAAAATCTCGATCCCGAAAATCGCAAATTTTTGGTACCGGTACCAATACCGAAATGTTCGGTTCAGTACCGGTATTTAAGGTAAAATTCGGGAAATACCGGTACCGAAAACTCAAAACCTTGGTACCGATTTGGTACTGACGATACCAAATCGGTACCGATTTCGGTACCGGTACTGGTTCGGTATCTATACCGGTACCGGTTTTTACTCATCCCTATGATGGAATGTGGCGGGCCTACTTACAAAATGCTACATAATAGTCCTTGTAAAGTGGATTTGTTAAATAAAAACGGACGACTTAGAGTTTTAGTAATGTGGCAAATATAGCCTTCAAGGGTAAAAGGACTAAAATGCCCTCATGCATTATGCACTTGTGGTAAATTAACTGAAAAACTTAACATCTGTTAGTGTAAAGGAAAAAATCGAGCGAAAAATGCAAATAAATGATAAGGAGTGAAACTCATTTTCGAAAAGGACTCATTTCGTAATTTAGCTAATTCAAAAAGACAAACTTTGTAATTTTCTCTAAAACTAAATGAACAACCGAACAAGTGCTCAAATTGAACCTAAAAAGTCGTGCCTAAAATTGTCATTCGAATCGCATCTGGAACCCTTCTTTAAATCGAGGTGCCTGAACGTTGTTCGAATCGCGCGTCTGATCAAACTGTAGTTAGCGTCTAAAATCGTTGGTCGAATCCTCCTTTGTGTTGCGAAAGAGAGTCTAATCACAGCTATGATAAAAAAAAAGAAAGATAAATATATTTCAATGCACACTAAACTGGTAAATATTAAAAGAAAGTGAAAAACCTCTCAACATGGGCGGTACTGACACAGTGGGTTGGGCGTTGGATGGCGTAGGCGATTATTCAGTTTCTAGTCTGAAAGATAGACTCAAAGAAGTTCGGTTCGCCATGCCAAATTACAAAATTTCTTGGAATAATTGGGTTCCGGGTAAAGTTGGTATTCTTGCTTGGCGAGCGGAGTTAAACAGGGTCCCGGTGCTTTCTTTACTGTACAAGCGGAATATTATTGGAGGCCCGTTAGACTGTCCGGCCTGTGGTGAGTCAGAAGAAACAACCGAACACGTTTTTGTCTCGTGCGGTTTGGCGCAAGTGGTTTGGCAGATCATAACTCTTTGGTGTAAGGTACCGTGTATTTTCGCATTCAGTGTTCGAGATATTTTAGATTTATATAAATTCACAAAGTTTCCAAGGAGGAAGGCGAAGTATTTTCATGCGGTATGCCTTGTTTTGTTGTGGTGCCTATGGAAGGCGCGAAATGAAATGGTGTTTAATGGCGCGGGGGTCACGGTGGAAAGAGTGGTGGGAGATATAAAAGCCTTTAATTTTCTTTGGGTCAAAAATAGGTCAGGTGCGGGAACTTTATCATGGGAGAATTGGTGTAGTTTCCAAATGTAAATAGTTGTTTTGTAATAGTTGTGGTGCACATTGCTGGTGGTTTGAATTGTGGACTAGCTACTTGCTAAATCTTAACTTGTTGTACCTGTTTGTTATTTAATATATGCTTTGGTTTGCCATTAAAAAAAATGGGCGGTCAATTCTACTCTTTTATTTTAATATTTTGCATAATTTCTTGTGGATTTAGTTAATTTTCTTGCTTTGAATTCAAGAAATGAGACGATTTCAAGAAAGTTATGATGACATTAAAATGGTCAAAATAATCTTCCCGATAACTTTATAGTATTAACACATCCCAATGAGTGTGTCCAAATGGCTCAAAGTTCCCACCACAAATCATGAGTTTTCCAAGTGTTGTCATCTAGCTTTTGTTATTACTTCATTTGAATGTACGTGCCAAAAGTTTCAATTGGTTAACAATCTGGCATTTGGCTCTTATTGGCCAACATCATATTTGATTTTATTTCATCTAAAAAAACACACTTTTGTGGGTTATTTTATTATTATACTAGTTTACATATGAAGAATTGTACTTGGGTAGTATTGTGGGATAACATAATTTTAATAGTTTACTTGTTATGTCATTGTTACGTAGGTAGAGATGCAATCCTATGTTTTATGTATCATGGGATAACTTGTTTTTGCTAGTTATCATTCTGCGTGTCAAATGTCACATAATATTGTTACTCATTTACTATTTTTAAGAAATACAAAATATCTTAAACTAAAATAATATAAAAAGAAAATGCCAATTTTCAAATTAAAAAAGAAGTTACAATATAAAGTTAAACGAGGGGTAAACAATAACAAACCAAAGTTCAAATAAAAAAATAAAACTACGAATCAAATTCACCATGACGAAATATCTCAATGTAAACTTCTTTCTTTTGCTCGATTAAAGTCTGGTCCGTGTATTACATATGTGTGTGTGTGTTTCTATATATGTGTATACTAGTTTGAGATCCGTGTATTACATGGGTAATTGATAAAAATTTTAAACTTTAACCATTAAGTGAAATGCAATCAACAAAATGTTCATATATTGTCAATATAATTACAATTTACATTAAAATTACAGAAATTACATAATTAAGATTACACAAATATGTTATAAATAAGTAAAAACTTTCTTGTACACTACATTTGTGATTGAATTGGTCGGTATACATTGTTTATCAAAAATCAAAATCTTTAATCCATGTTTGTTTGTAACTCTTGATAAGGTAACATATTAACTCTAGATATAGCCATGTATAGTTGTTCGTGTGACAAATAAGGTTCTTTCAAGTACACACAAAAAAATGATAATATATCCATGAAACTAACAAAAAAATATTCATACGCATAAAATATCATACCTTTTAATCAATTAATATGATATCATTCGAGATCATCTGCTCATATTATCCAAAAAACATGATTATCTCACAAACCAGATTACATAAACTTTGATGATTTAATCATCCTAAAAATTTTTAGAATTTGAAATTAATTGATCATGATAAATTGTCATTAATATTCTATGTATGACAAAATTTTAACTGATTTTATATTTTAAAATAAACAATTGTATAATCAGACAACATATAAAACTGAAAAATTAAAATATAACAAAATGATTTGTTTCATTTCATAAGAATGTAATTGCAAGACAAATGACAAAAACATACTAACCTTAACGCCATTGTTCAAATAGAAATAATTATTCTGAGTTAGTAGAATATAAGATGATTTAAAGTTGTATAAATTGAAGGTATTGATTCTTATTTATAATAGCTAAAATTATTGGAATATTGGATAAGAATTGTTTAAATTTCGAATAATAATCCTGAGTAATGAGGAGCATGATTAAATTACAAATAAAAAAAATGGTAAATATTTATATTAAGTTACATTATAATTAAGGTATGAATCTTAATGAATTTTTTATAACATATTTTAATAATAAATGTTATAGTTGTATTTTAAAATAAATACATTTTGTGTATAGCTTTATTATTTTTAATATAAACCATAGTAAACACTTTAATTATGTACTAACCAACAGGTAATACTAACATAATCCCTATTCGTTGTATTTGTATAAAAATAAAATTAATAAGTTAATATAATATTAAAATTATGTAAATAACTGATGTAAATGATATTCTAGGTTTTAATATCCTAAATGATTTTTGGAAAGCGAATAGAGGGATGGGATTGAAACGGATTTTTTTCACTTAAAATTTTGAATACTTTTAATTAAGTAATTTGTTTTATAAGCTATATTAAATTAAATATGTTTTGAATTTATAAAAAAATATAAATCAAATCATAAAATATATGTTTCTAAAGCATTTTAGTATGACTTATGAAATAAAATATTAAAAACTAAATATTGATCTTCTTATTGTTAAAACCTTTTATACTACACAAAAAAGTCATATAAATAAATGATATATAGTTCATATAGTAAATTGTTATATATATATATATATATATATATATAGGGAGAGGATCAAGAGAAACTCCTTTTTAAAGAGAAAACTTAAAAACTTATAAATAATTATTTTTAATTTAAAATAAAAATATATTTTCAAATTTTTTTCTTTCATTTTTCTTATATTTTGTTATTATTCCCCGAAAAAAAACACAAATAAAAAAGTCAATGTAGCGCAAATGTGATTACTGTACAATACTGTTGCATTACACATGAGCAACACAGTGTATTTTTATGTGCAGCAGTATTGTAATATATGCAAAAAAAATATATACAAAAAAAAGTCTATGTAGTGTGCATATGCATTAATATTGTATTACACATACTACTTGTGTGTATTCGATGTGCATTAGTCTTATATTGCATATATATAATAGTATGCATCAAATATGTGTAATAGTGTTGTATTATGTACAATATAACACTATTGCATGTATGCAATACACACTATTGCACATATGCACTACACCGACGGGGGGTTTTTATTTTTTATTTTTTTGTGAACAATTTCAACATATAAGATTAATGAAAAAATAAACTATTGCACGTATGTACTACACCGACGAGCTTACCGATGAGGGTTTTTTTTTTAAACAATATCAACATATAAGAATAATGAAAAAAAAGGAACTACATAAAAGTTTTTAAAAAAAACTTAAAAATAATTCTTTAATAGTTTTTAAGTTTTCTCTTTAAAATTAGTTTTCATTTAATCCCACACCCACATACATACATACATACATACATACATACATATATATATATATATATATATATGGGAAGTATATAATGAAAACCCATTTGAGTTGTGAAAAACCGGTGAAAACCCTATATAACATTTTTTTGCACATGTAATATATGTTGTTACAATTAATACAAAACATCGAAAAATAAAAAAAAATGTTTTGCTATTTTTTAACATTTTTTACTAATTTTTATATATGTTTTCAGGAGAGAGAAAAAGTTATATTTATATTTACATGTTTTATTAACTTTAATTGTGTACCACATGATTCAAACTTTAATTAAAACCATGTGGTTGAGAATGGGTTTCTAGAGTTTTCACAACGCAAGTGGGTTTAATTTAACCTAACCCTATACAAACATACACACACACACGTATGTACTACACCGACGAGCTTACCGACGAGGGTTTTTTTTGGAACAATATCAACATATAAGAATAATAGAAAAAAATAGAAACTACAAAAAATATTTAAAAAAAAAGTTACTAATAATTCTTTAAGAGTTTTTAAGTTTTCCTTTTAAGAGAAGTTTTCATTTGATCCCACCCCTATATATATACATATATATATATATATATATATAGAAAATGGTCCAAAAGTAAATAAGAAGTTTCCTAGGAATGATAAGAACCAATATATTTTTGATATGTGGCATAATAACCTATGGTGAAAGAATAATTATAGGAAATTATGTAGGTTATAAAGGTGAAAGAGTAATTCTAGGAAACTATGTCGGTTTTTGGTAATTTTAAATATCAACCATTGATTAACATGATCCAATTGCTATGATTTATTCCTAGGAAACTACTTCTTTTTTACTATAACCCTCCCCCCCCCCCCACACACACACATATATATAGGGTAAGGTTAAAATGAAAACCCATTTGAGTTGTACCCGCGAAAACCCTATGTAACATTGTTTTTTTTATGTCACTTGTAATATATGTTGTAACATTTAATACAAAACATCGAAACATAAAAAAAAAATGTTTTGCTATTTTTTAACATTTTTTTACTAATTTTTATATATGTTTTCAGAAGAGAGAAAAAGTTATATTTATATTTACATTTTTTATTCACTTTAATTGTGGACCATAAGATTTAAACATTAATTAAAAACATGTGGTTGAGAATGGGTTTCTAGAGTTTTCATAACTCAAGTGGAGTATAAAATGAAAACCCACTTGAGTTGTGAAAACTCTAGAAACTCATTCTCAACCACATGTTTTTAATTAATGTTTAAATCTTGTGCTCCACAATTAAAGTGAATAAAAAATGTAAATATAAATATAACTTTTTCTCTCTTCTGAAAACATATATAAAAATTAGTAAAAAAATGTTAAAAAATAGCAAAACATTTTTTTTTATGTTTTGATGTTTTGTATTAAATGTTACAACATATATTACATGTAAAAAAAAACGACGTTACATAGGGTTTTCGCGGGTTTTCACAACTCAAGTGGGTTTTCATTTTAACCTTACCTTTTATATATATATATATATATATATATATATACATATATATATATGGGAGGGATATTTAATTTGATAACCTTGTTGAGTTTTAAAAACTTAATTCTTGACCACACATTTAATTAAATAGATTAGATTATGTAGTTGAGATTAAATGTGATTAAAAAATTAAAGTAGGAGAGAGAATAAAAATGTACAGTGATTACACAAATTTAAACGTCCGTTGCACATATGTAATAAGTCGACTCGGTACGTAAAAATTTTTTTAATTTTGTTTACGAATATGTAACCTACATATATTACGGATGTGTAAACAAAATTCAAAAGAAAAAATTATTACGTTGAGTTCTTTCGAGTTCTTAAAACTCAAATTGATTCTCATTTAAATCTCCCTTATACATACATACATACATACATATATACATATATATATATATATATATATATATATATATATATATATATATATGGGAGGGTTATCCTAAAAATAAGTAGTTTCCTAGGAAGAGTAAGAATAGATCATAGCCATTGGATTGGATCATGTTAATCAACGGTTAAGATTTAAAATTACCAAAAACCGACATAGTTTCTTAGAATTACTCTTGCACCATTATAACCGACATAGTTTTCTAGAATTATTCTTTTACCATAGGTTTTAATGCCAAATGTCAAAAGTCTATTGGTTCTTACAATTCTTAGGAAACTTTTTATTCTTATTTGAACTCTTATATATATATATATATATATATATATATATATATATATATATATATAAATGAAAACTTCTCTTAAAGAGAAAACTTAAGAACTCCTAAACAATTATTTTTAACTTTTTTCTAAAAACTTTTATGTAGTTTTTTTTCATTATTCTTATATGTTGATATTGTTCCAGAAAAAAAAAACCCCCTCATCGGTAAGCTTGTCGGTGTAGTACATATGTGCAATAGTGTGTATTGCATATATGCAGGAGTGTTGTATTACATAGAATACAACAGTATTGCACAAATTTAATACATACTATTGTTATATGCAATATAAAACTAATGCGCACATCGAATACATCTTAGTATGTATGTGTAATACAATATAATAATGCACATGTGCACTACATTGATTTTTTTCGTATATATTTTTTCGCATATTAAAACACTACCGCACATATACAATACACAAATATTGAATATATGTAATTAAACGCTATTGAACATTAAAATACACAATATTACACATGTGTAATACAACAATATCACATAGTAATACGTATGTGCATTACAACGTCTTTTTTATTTTTTTCATTTTTTTAAAAAAACTTTTCTAGTGAAAAGTAACAAAATATAAGAAGAATGGAAGAAACAGAAATTTGAAAATATTTTTTATAATTCTTTATAAGTTTTTTTAGTTTTCTATTTAAGGATATAAGTTTCTCTTCATCCTATGTGTGTGTATATATAAGAATGAATGGTAATTTAGAACCCTAGCACATGCTAAAATTTGGTTATTTAAGGACCAATACCACTGACTTCTTATTGTGTCCCTGCTGCAACAAACGAATTGAAAGCAATTCATTTTTATTTTATTTAACATCAAGTCAGCCTCTCTTCATGTCATTCGCAAGGCGTTTCACCAAAAAAAAAAAAACAAGAAAAGGTTTTTTGTAGGCTACTATCAAAGTCGCGGGCAAAACATAGAAGGGAATTAAGGTCCCCACCCCCCCTCGGTTTTATTGGCTCAGTGGTGTAAACATACGTGTTTATCTGAAAATCTTGCTCATGTTCTGTAACTTTCGGGTCCTCTATATAAAAGTCAAAGTTTCTTTACCGATGAAAGGTGAAGGTTTATTTCCTGTTTTACTTTTTTGCAAATACCAAGTCAATTACAAAGCACCAGTTCCTTTCAATTCCATGCTTTTAGTTAAGATGTTTTGTAATTTGTGGTGCCAAATCAAATGTTCAAGATTATTTTATCTTCATTGTGGGTAGGGTCGAGTTATCATCTAGGTTAGTTTATAATGCAATTCATGATTGACGTCTCACCTATTTTATTATTGTAATATAGTTTATATCAATTTTTATAATAAACTTTAGGAATAAATATCTTTGCAATTATGTTGTAAAGTTAATTTATAATAGAAAAGTCAACTTATATATATATCTTTTATGTTGGCGTACAAAACCAAATTATCAAATTTTGGCCCTAATTTGTTTTCTTACACCCATGGCTGTAAAAATCTCACCCAACTTAATCGATAGTTTGTCAGAATTGGTCAAAATTAAGATATACTAGTTTTTTCCTTGTGTTACGGGATTATTTTAAATTATTCGTTTATAATATTTATATATATTTTGAATTTTAATTTTATTTATTGTAAGGAAGTTAATTAATAATATATTTTGGATTTGATGATGAAAGAGTTACACAAAAAAATGAGATGTTATAATCTGATCTAGAAGCTATTTGGGTTTGGTGAGACCTATAACCGGTTTATTTTTTTTACTGTAAAATTGTTTCTTAATTATAAATAATATACTTTTTTGTTTAAAGTCGGATACTAATTTTTAGTATATCCATACTTAATGGGATTTTCATATCAAATATTTGGTGAGATTAATTTTTAATATAATGAGATGTTATAATTTGTTTAAGGGTTATCTAGGTTTGGTGAGACCCATACCCGTGAATTCGGGTCAAATGGATGAGAACCTCCATTTACATATAAAGCAATCTTGTAGCTTGAGAGAATGCAGGGAGGCTTCGTTTATATATATATATATATATATATATATATATATATATATATATATATATATATATATATATTATAGGGGATGGATCATGCGAGAAGTGATATTATAGCGAGAAGTGCGAGAAATAAATCTAGACCATTGATTGTGTTTAATCAATGGTCAACAATAGAAATGACATCATCGTAAATAAAGACACATATTTATGACATATTTTTAATTAAAAAGGGCATGCATGTCTTTTATGGTGCTGGCCTAATTAAATCAGGCATTAATGAATTCGTCGGTTATTTTTACTAGCATAATTAATGCTCATAAGATGATTAATACTAGTTTAATACATATACATGATACATAAAAACATACTCCAACTTGTCTCAAGTGACTACACGACATTAGTTTTACCTACACTACATTAGATATTTCTACACGACATTACTTATGACAACACAACATTTGAAAGTGCCCCTACACTACATTAAATATGTCCAAAAATGTATTAGTTATGACTACATAACATTAGTTTTGCTTACACAACACTATATATATCTACACTACATTAGTTATGACTATACGACATTTGAAAGTGTGCCTACACTACATTTGAAAGTGAGCCTACGCTACATCAGTTTTGCCTACACTACATATGCTATTTCTACACCACATTAGTTACGACTATATAACATTTGAAAGTGCCTATATTAGTGTCACACCCCGGCCTAGGGCCTAGGCGTATGACCATAGTTGGTACCTGTTTTGCAAATATATCAGAGTTACGTTCTTTTAGCGGAAGTCATAAAATATTATTATAATGAAATTTCGGGAATTTAATACACGTTTTGATATTTCAAATACCGGTCATTTTAAAATATGATTTTTCACAATATTTTATTTAAAACATATGAGCCATCAGATCACCCCTAATGACTATATCCCCAATATTCTAATATGGCTTGCTTGTCTGTTCTACCTTTACTGTTTCCCTGAAATGTGGGGAAAAATACGTCAGCTTGATGCTGGTGAATAACGCTGACTCAATAAAAGATTTTCATAATTCATCATAATATAATCATATACAAAATCACCTTCGTTATGATACAACATCAATAGTGTTCAACGACTCAGTGGGCCTTCATCTCATCAGAGCTAAAAATATCAATAGACCACGTAATCGGACTTCACTCGCCCTAGAGACAGTCACTTGCCTCATGGTCAGTATGATTGTAGTGGCCTACTACAAATCATATATGAATGGATCCAGACACATGTATTTTAGCCTGAGTGTTTAGTACTACCTTGTATCAAAACGTTTTTAGAGGATTTGAACCAACCCTCATGCAACTACTTTCATAACTCTTTACATATGGATAACAGTCCATAGTTTTTAAGAGTAAACATTTCATAATCATAGAGGATTTGTACCAATCCTCATATAAAATCTTTTCTAACTCTTCATCTATGGATAACCCTCCATAGAAAATAAATATCTTTAAAACAGTCCATAGACGTATTTACGTCATAAAACATTCATAAAAGGTTGGACATATTCACGTCATAACATATTTCACACTAATAAAAAAAGTTTGGACGTATTCACGTAATAAAACATTTCACACTATAAAAAGGTTTGGACGTATTCACGTCATAAAACATTTCACACTATAATAAGGTTTGGACGTATTCACGTCATAAAACATTTCACACTATAAAAAGGTTTGGACGTATTCACCTTTGTTCTTGATCAGTGTATCTTTCTGATTTATGCATTCTTTCTATCTCGGACCTATAGTACGAGAACAACCTTTGTATTAATATCTAGATCAATGATCTAGCTTCAGACCTATAATCTGTTTCGTATAGCTTAACCTTGACAATTCATTTCTTTCCATAAAACATTTGGATCTTTAGTCCATTTGTTTTATTCATTAATCATATACTATGTTTCTTCTTCAGGAAGAAACATCCATATCGGGTTTCTTCTTCAAGAAGAAACTTTAATATAATTATAACCTTTGCATACATCACAAAGAAATATTATTTTATTCCTTACGTTTCTTAATCATAAAGAAACAATACTTTGACTATAACCTTTATTTATGAAAAGGTATATTATACTTAATTGTAATCAAGGTTCGGCTATACCCACGACTACAGTCTAAATCATTGTAACAATAATAAAATAATAACTTAAGCAGAACCCCTACTTCATGCGGGTATTTTAATTGCCTAAGCTTTACAGCGGCAGGACTTCTACTCCCTTATCACTTATTGAAACTTAAATCATCAGGACCTCGCTTCCCGCTCGCTTAACACATCTACGGATCGTTAGAATTCCAGTTCTTGCACGAATTGCGAGAAATCAAGACCTCGAAACCTCACAGTAGTTGGGCACGCATCCCAATGTTAAGTGTGTGTAATAAAAGGTGTTTTTGGGATGAGCTGCCTTCAAACCCGTAGCTCCCTTTTATAGGCAAAATTTTGGCCACCATCGCATAGTGCGATGGGGCTTTCCCCTCGGCCATCGCGTAGCGCGTCACCGCAATTCACCAGAATCCGCCACGTGGTTGGACACGTGGATCCAGTTACTTAATGAGGTCATCGCGTAGCGCGATACTCCCTTCCGTCTGGACCACCGCGTAGCGCGGCGCCCCTTTTTCTAAATTCCTGGGAAACACCATCGCGTAGCGTGCCAAGTGCGCTATTAAAATGCCACATTACGCCCATCGCCCGAGTCCATGTCCGAGTCCGAGTCCGTGCGCGTGCGCTTCGGGTGCTTCGCACCCTCCGCTAGGACTAGTGAGAGTGGTTAACCCCATAAGAACATTACCATAGAAAACTCCTTCCTTATAAAGTGCTTTTATTTCTTTCCCACTTTCCATGTGTGATGGAGTTTCCATACTTAGTCTCTTAACATAATATGGTTTCTTTTCTTTATCATACTTTTTCCCATTATCTTTCTCATAATTATGTTTGGTCCTTTATCTTTTAAACTTGTCAAAATTGAACCTAAACTTTGTTGGTGTTACAATTAGTTTTGCATACACTACATTTGATATATCTAGACAACATTAGTTATGACTACACAACATTTGAAAATAAGCCTACATTACATTAGTTTTTCCAAGATATTTATATGTTATGTAACACTACATTAGTTATTACTATACAAAATTTGAAAGTGTGTATACACTATATTACGTAACTTTGTCTACATTACATAAGATAAGCCTACACCACATTAGTTGATTAAAATCAAACAAAAAAAAAAACACTTCACATTAGAGATCAAATAAAAAAATTAATTAGCCATGTGTTAGAATAAAATGATTTTAGATCAAATAGATTTTAATTGTTCAAAATTTAGATGAAATAAATAATAATAATAACAATCATAATAATAATAATAATAACTTATCATTTGTTAGTAACTTAACATTAATTAAACCATTAATGAGTATGAGTTACAAAACAGAACATTTTTTATATTTTACTAACATACCCTTTTATTTAAATAATAAGAAATTAAAAAAGAAATTATGTGATTGATTATAATCTCTTCTCGCACTTCTCGCTCTAAGAAACACTTCTAGAAATGAACCAAATCCTATATATATATATATATATATAAATTCGAATCCGATTAATCCCTGTTTGTTCTAATTAATAGCTAGTTTATATCTCACCGCTTGACTAGCGTCTGGAGATTTTTACAACACTAGTTATACTTTGTTAATCTATCTTCGTTAGTCTTAACCTTTTAGTTTATTTAGACCAAAATAATAAATATAAAGAAAATTAGTTTTAAATAAATCAAATTATGCCTTTTTGGAAAGTAGCAGTCCTAACTTCACTCTTGGCTGGTGTCGGTTCCAACTAAATGTGCATTTTTTTTACCAATGGTTCGTGACTAACGGAAGGGTTAACCATCCGTTAACATGATACTTATTTATGTGGCAACAATACGTGACAATAATCATCTGCTACTTTTTCATAAAATTGGTTAAAAATAATTCTAACCATGTCGTATCGGCAAATAACAGTCACAACTAAGGCTGTATTTTTTATCCAATTATTCACTAGGCGCGTCACGTAAGCAACAGACTAACGGAGTTAACCATCCGTTAGTTGCGAACCATTGAAAAAAATAGACCTTTAGCTCGGACCGTCACCAACAAAAATTTGAGACTGTTATTTGCCAACATGACATAGTTGAGATTATTTTAAATTTAAACCAATTTTCTTAATATAAATAGTTTAATAATATATAAATAGAAAAGTATACGTATAAATCACCGACCTGAAAGTAAAGGTTGTGAAGACAACAAAACAAGTATATCAAAATCCAGATCCTTGATTGCTCCAAATAAGCTTTTTCTAATTATTTATTACATAGTGGATGCAATTTAATTTGATTTGATTTGATTTTTAAAAAATAAAACTTTTTATATCCAAACAAACAGCCAAAACATGCTGTCTAATCTTAACTTTTCTAGACTATTTATTTAAATAATTAGCTCCATGATAAAGTGTACTCAAGCTAAAGCGTAACAAGTCAAAAGACCATTCCCGTTACTTCCTCCTTTGTTCTAACTTCTAAAACGATATAGTATATTTTAATTGTTTTTGTAAGTTTTATGCTGATTTGTATAAATAATATAATACTTCATAGCAGGAAATTAAATGTAGTCTATATAATTTATAATCAATTTACATGTAAACTAAAAACTTGTATTAAACTATATATCAAAAAAGGTAAATACTTTTATTCATATTCAATTATCTGATTAGGGCTTACCTCTCG
Source organism: Bidens hawaiensis (assembly GCF_021521415.1). Lineage (NCBI taxonomy): Eukaryota > Viridiplantae > Streptophyta > Magnoliopsida > Asterales > Asteraceae > Bidens > Bidens hawaiensis. Next base: position 200,953 of record NW_027495310.1, on the reverse strand, counting down.
AGTAAAGGGTTAGACGTTCCATTTATTTTTGGTCCTTTTTGTTAAAGAGATATTAAAACAACTGATCATCCTTTTTGCCTTTTTAGTGGAGTAGCCTAGGTGCTTCGAAGTCGGTTCTTGGTTGGCTTAAATTAGTCGGGCCAAACACAAAGAAACTAAAAAATATCGTTATTTAGCACAATGGATTATAACTACTTGCGAAAGGAATTCCATTTGCTACTTGGTGGCCTATTTGGGAAGGCTAGAAACAAATCGATTTTCAAATGGTAAGGCTCCTCCCAGCAACTTTAGTGGTGAGAGACATCGAATCCTTTGAGCCTTTTGCTCTCCCAAAACTCCTTAACCCAACATGTGTGGATAGCCAGGTTAGCTGTGATAGCATATGCAAGTGGAGTTGGCTTGAGCCCCTTAATCATTGACGTGAATATCTTGTGCTTCTTTTTCTTGTGTAACTCAAGTGAGCAATAAAAATTATGTAGCTGAAATTAAACATAAGCATCATTAGGATCATCATAATAATAAATTAAAGATATATATACAATATATACACATTTAATTATCATATACATATTTATGTAAATTAATTGGTTAAGTGAGTAATTAATTATAAGAATTTATCATTTTATAAGTTATTATGTAGTTAAAGAAGGTTTAAGTTCAAACAGTCCAATCAATCTAGATTTTTGAAAATTTGTCCAAGTCATAACAATTCGCATCGCATGCGAAAGGAATCGCATCGCATGACATTTCCATTCGCATCGCATGAGATATGCGATTTGATTCAAAATGATATTCCAATCGCATCGCATGAGTCATGCGATGCGAATAAGTTATGATACTTGCCGTATCGCATGATTCATGCGATGCGATTGGAATCCCATGCGATTTGATCTGATGTGACTTGATTTTCCTTTTGTGCGATGCGACTCATTTTCTCTTTATCCCAAAATCTTTTCTTTTCATCCTTGAACGTGGTCGCCTAGACCCGAATTGCAATTCTGAACATTGTGGGAACCTAACTCTAATACGATCATGGTCAATCGGACCCAAGAGGGTCCGATGAACCCTAATATCAAGATCTGTACAAATCTAAGTCTAAATATACAAATAAAGAAGATTCTTGAATTTGTGATCTTCAAAACAACAACAGTAACATGGATTATTACTGATGAACACAAAGAACAAACCCTAGATCTAACTGGCGGTTCATATGAACCGTCGATTGGAACTATAATAAGAAAACAATGATGAAGATGATGTCTGGTGATATACCGGTGGAAATGGATCCATGATGTTGGATCAAATATGATAAACAAGAGGCGGTTCTTAATTGTTAGAAGAAGAAAGTTCTGTTAGGGTTTAGAGAGAAGTGAGAGTGTTTGGGAATATAAGTTGTGAAGTAAATGAAAGATACTTTAGGTTTAACCATTACATAGGGTTAGCCTATCTCGCGATGGGGTCAAAACATCTCGAGTTTTAAACGAATTTACACTCTCAGTCCTCGGTCTTTAAAAATATTTACAAATTTATACCCGAAAAGTATTTACCCACCGTATCCAAACACACTCGGTTATATACAAGTTTTTTTTTGTCGGTCCGAGGTTAACGACGTTTGCATAATCGATATCTCAACAAAATAAAACAAAGGTAAAATTAAAATTAATATATATAAAAATAAAAATAAAAATAAAATAAAAATCAAAAATAAAATTAAAACAAATAAAACAAACTGAAAACAAAAATAAAATAAACTAAAAATAAAAGGAGTAAAGATGAAATTAATATTACATTAAATTACATAAACTTCTTAAATATTATATTTTCGAGAAAGTTCATGGCATAGAATCATACTGATTTGCAACGTCCTAGATCGTGTTTTCATTTTGATATTATTGTGCCACAAACTCAACGCCAACTATAGATATTGTCTACCTTTTCAACTTGACAAGTGTTTGGATGTCAATATGATACGTTAAGATATGATTTAGGCCAATGCTTGTGTGGTCCCACTCAATTAGACTTGTTACCGACTCCATCATACCTTGGGCTTAGTTTGTGTTCACATATCACCTTAACTTGACTTAAACCTTTTTTATTTGATCACAATACGCTTATTAACACATTTTGACATTTTATTTTGTACACTTGACTATATCTAGAAAGATTAAAATAAAGCAGAAGTTCAGGGCCTTAACAATCAGGTCGGATAATACCATATTATCGCGCAGAGATAGTTTAAGGCTTGAATCAAAATAAATGAAGTAAATTAGAAGTTAAAAATTCATTTTCGTTTCTTGACACTTTTCCTGACTCAATAAAATTAAAATAGACGCTTGATTACATAAGACAACTGTGATCAGGTAAAGAGAGGCTTGGGTATGACATGTTTATTTACATTTCAGCCTTCATTGATATGACTTTAGCGGAGTCAATGCAACAACTTCAAGAATGTATAGCCACTAGCCTAGGCAAAAGTTTATGTTTATATCACATGACAGTTACTTATTTGTCAAGCTTATCTACACATCAGATGGTGATCTTATTGACTTTTGATATACCTTTTTCACGCGCTAGGATCATCAAAATCAATGTACTATCACTTTCCAAGGGTCGGATCAATTTCTCAAAATTTTAAAAATTTTAATTATCCGACTCCCTCTAAGCGGGACAACCTCTTTTGAACTATTTTCAGATTTTCTTGAAATGACAAAAAACTTTTTGGTAAATCAAATGATTTGTGTTTTTTTCTTAAAGTAAAATTTATAATCTTTTTGATGAATTATAAATAACTCAATTTTCTCCCTCTAAAATATGACATATTTTAAAAAAAAATATTTACAATTTTAAAATCAAAACGACAAAGACCTACTCAAAAGAAATCATGCCCAGCGACTTTAAAAGGTATAAAAATCGGGCACGATTAAATGCTTTTGTAAAGAGATCAGCAAAATTGTAATTAGTATGGACCCTTTGAATATTGACAAGTTTACAATCAAAACAATCACGAATGAAGTGCATTCGGATTTCAATGTGTTTTTTCTTTGAGTGCTGTACCGGGTTTTTAACAATAGCAACAATAGCCTCGTTATCACATTTGATCGCGGTGTTAAAGAAATTCAAACCGTAATCTAGCAGCTGATGCTGGATCCATACCATTTGAGAGTAGCAGCTGGACGTGGCAATGCACTCGGCTTCAGTTGTGGAGATGGATACGGTGACCTGTTTCTTGCACCACCAAGATATTAACCTGGCTCCCAGGAATTGGCATCCTCCTGATGTTTACTTTTGATCTAGATTACAACCTCCGTAATCACTGTCAGTGTATGCATGCAATACCAAAGAGGTCTTTTTAGGATACCAAAACCCAAGCGAGGCCTTCATTTGAGATATCGGAAGATATGTTTGACTGCGATCATGTGAGATTCTTTTGGATCCGATTGATATCTTGCATACCGACAAACAGGAAACATGATGTCTGGTCTGCTTGCAGTGAGATACATTAGGGAGCCAACCATAGACCTGTAAAGGCGTTGATCGACTGGCTTTCCTAATGGATTAGGAGCTAGAACAGGTCGAGTAGCAATCGATGTCATAAATGCAGATGCATCCTTAAACCCAAATTTTTGAACAATGTCTCGAACGTATTTTTCTTGGTGTATTAAAATCCCATCTGTTTTTTGTTCAACTTGCAAGCCTAGGAAGAATGTCATCTCGCCCAAAGAACTCATCTCGAACCAACATTGCATAACCTCAGAGAACTCCTTGCAAAGCTTATCATTCGTTGATCCAAAGATAATGTCGTCAACATACACTTGGACCTGGATCAGATCATCACGAACTTTCTAGACAAAGAGTGTCTGATCGCTGACACCTCCCTCTATATCCATTCTTCAATAAGTGTTCAGCAAGAGTAGCATACCATGCACGAGGTGCTTGGTGAAGGCCATATAGAGCTTTGTCAACTCGGTAAACGTAATCAGGATGATTTGGATCCTCAAAACCTGGTGGTTGCTTGTTGTAGATTTCTTTTTTTACCTTCCTATACAAGAAAGCGGTCTTCACATCCATTTGATATACTTTAAAGTTCATGTATGAGGTGTAGGCTAAAAGGATATGGATTGCTTCCAGCCTAGCCACGGGAGCATAAACTTCATCATAATCAAGTCTTTCATGTTGCGAGAAACCTTACACAATGAGCCTGGCTTTATTCCATATGATTACACCCTTATCATCTTTCTTATTCCTGAAAACCCATCTCATCCCAATCAGTTTCTTGTTTGCAGGCTTCTCGACTAACCTCCAAATACTCAGATTATGAAATTGTAACAGTTCTTTCTACATTGCTTCGACCCAAGAGTTCTCCCTCATTGCTATTTTGTAATCCTTGGGCTCAACCTGCGAAATAAAACAAGCAAAAAGACACCTGTTAATTGTACCAGAGGTGCTGCGAGTTTGGATACCGGCCGAGGGATCTCCTATGATGTTCTCGGTTGGATGACTTCGATGAATTGGCAGGTGAGGAATCGGATCGACTAGTTCGATTGGAGTGGCTTGTATCTCCACAGATAAGCTTCCTATGGGATGGAAAACGGCAGGCGCATTGATAACATCGGTGTGTGGTTGGATGGGTTCTGGTTGGACCACCAAATGTTCCTGATCAATGGGTCCATTCCACATATTCTCATAAAACGGGACAACAATGGCAGGAATTGAAGTAGAGTTAGTGTTGTCAGAAGTTTCAGCAAGAACATTTTCTGCAGCAGTCTCCTCAGCAGCAACCTGAATATTTTCTGAAGAGGGAGGTGTAGGAATAGACTCAACCACACTAGATTCTGCTTGAGGATTCGCCGCAGGATCAGTCTGCTCAATGTCAACGTTGTCAGCCGACATAAATGAATCTGAATCCGAATCGGAGGCATCTTCAACGGTGACCATATCATTAGTGTCTTCCGGACAAGGCATTGCATTGACTGCATCCGGTTGATTTGCTACAGGTAATACATTCCTAATTGGAGCACGTGCAGCTACACTGACATCTTCTAAGCTCTCAACAAAGATTGCATCAAGATTGACTGATCATTTGCGGTATAGACTGGTGCAAATGCAACTTGGGGACCAACAGGTGTACCATATACTCCTCGAAACTGATTAAACAAACTTTCATAATCAAACATCCTGTTTGGACCGGTGCGTGCATCAGTGGGATTCATCTCCTGCCAATCAATGTTGTAGGATTCCACAATCACCTTTGCTCGTTTGTTGTGTACTCGATAAGCGCTTTTGTGAGCAGCATATCCCACAAATTAGCACTCATCCGCCTTCTCTACAAATTTGAAAGTCGAGTTGGCGTTTGATTGAAGCAAGGTGCAAGGACATCCAAAACTCTTGAAGTAATTGACTCGTTGCTTGTTCCCATATTAGACTTCATATGGAATCTTGTTCAAGTTCTTATTCAGTAACATACAATTTTGGGTAAAACAAGTAGCGTTTACAGCTTCACCCCAGAATATCAATGGAAGTTTGGAGAATGAGAGCATTGTTCGTGTAGCTTCAATGTGTGTTCTTTTCATCTTTCAGCAACCCCGTTTGGTCCAGGAGTGTACGGAGCACTGAATTGACGAAGAATCCCCTTCTTGTGGCAGAAATCATCCATGGCTCTGTTGCAAAACTCCGTTCCATTTTCACTTCTTATAAAATTCACTCTCTTGCGAGTTTGATTCTCCACCATAGTCATAAACCTTATCCGAAACTGAGCTGTCTCATCCTTGTGACCAAATAAAAATGTCCAGCTTAAATGAGAGAAATCATCAGTAATAACCAGACAATAGGCTTTTCGGCCTATTGCCATTGGTTGAACTGGACCAAAAAGGTCCATGTGTAACAGCTGAAGAATTGAATTTATGGCATTGAAAGTCTTGGGTCTGTGAGGGAGTTTGTGTTGTTTGCACTTTGAGCATGATAGACATTTTTCAACACAAGAAAATGATTTGACTGGCAAACCCTCACATGGTCACCTTTAACTAATTTATTCAAATTCTTAAAATTGACGTGACCCAACTGTCGATGCCATAATGATGAATCATTCTCTGAGGCCTTGGATAGCAGACACGAAGCGGTTTGTAGTGAATATGTAATTTTCATGTCCAGAATGTAGGCATCATTGTGCCTTGGAGTACGCATCAGAATCCATTCTTCTAGGACCTCGTAACCAGGTTTCAAAATGAGATATTCATTTTCTGTAAACAATGTAGAATATTGCTTACATAGATTTGAGAGACACTAAGGAGATTATGGTTAAGTTGTTCCACAAGGTTGATATCTTCAAAAGTCAGGGTGCCGTTCGAAACCTTTCCCTGCTTCGTTATTTTCCCCTCCCCCCCTATATCACCAGCAAAAGAGACATGTCCACCATTAAATGGTTTAACATAGAATAGTAGAGACTCGTCTCCTGTCATATGTCGGGTACAACCACTTTCTAAGTACCAAATACTATTGACAGGCCTTTTTGACTAAACCTACACACATCAATAGCTAGTTAGATGTGGGGTCCCGAGACTTAGTTGTCTCAGGAAGAGTAACCAGAAAATCGCCAAACTTTACTTTATGATTTTTAAAACTGTAGTCCTTTGGTGAATCAGAATCTGAAGACCAATCCCTCGAAGAACATGAAGCAACATGCTTTCGGTTTTGAAAGGGTTTTCTGGATTGTCTTCTCTTTGGTTTTACAACAAAATCCTCCGATTTTTCAACCTTTGAATTTTGTTTCTTGAATGTTTTTGGTGGGTTCTTTGGTTTTCCAACTTCAGAATCCTTTTCTAATATTTTTCTTTCCTTTTTGGTTAACCATAAGGGTTTCTTTATTTTATGTGTTTTCTTGGGTTTCAAATCCATCTCAGTGGCTAAAGAGTTGGTTTGATCAGTCCTTTTCTTTGAATGAGAAACAACTTTAGGATACGACTGACCAAACTGATTGTTCAGCTCTCTTTGTTATCTATGCTAGTTTTTACAATGTCTCATGAGATGAGACGGACTACCACAGACAAAACAACACTTCCTTTGCTGAGTTCTATAGACATTGTCTGAACTGTAATATGTGTGATATGACGGAATAGCTGATGTATGAAAAACGATGTGTTTGTAATAACTGTCTGACCTATAACTTTGATCAACAAAACTGTTTGTGTAAAAACTATTACAATTTCTAGGCTGTTGAGAAGCATTCTAATCATTATCAAATTGGTTATAAACTTGAGGATTTTTACGACAATTTGTATTCTATGAAAACGAAACTTTCTTTAGTGAAATGTATTTACATGAAGTACTAGGTTTTTCATTCATAAAACAATTTCTTTCACTTTTGATATCGTTAGTTTTATAACTAGTTGATGAACAACTAGGCAAATTCTTCTCATCAACCTTACTAGCAATAGATTCATCAAAAATAGTTTTACATTTTGAATCAGAAGATAAACTTTCACATTCATTAGAATCACTAGTACAACTTTCAACAATCTGATTTTCACAAAATACAGGATTTGAAGACGAGACAAGGTTTTCCATCATTAATTTACAAAAATTATTACAAACTGGGTTATCAATTGATTGTTTTCGTCTCACAACAGACTCAAAAAGTGGTTCTAAGACTCTTTTTGTATCACAACCCACATCATCCTTCGCATATACACTTTCAGTTACATCATCTGCTACATAAGACATACAACCATTAGATTCACTTGATACAAAAGTTGGAGCAGTAGTTTGTGAAACGGGAGAAACAAATTTCACAGATTTTGGTATTTTACCAACACCATATGACATTTCTTCCTCAAGAGGAGTGCTATAACTAAAGTGGGGCATACTAGTGTAGTTGTCATTCATGGGTGGGGGTACAACAGTATAATCATACCCCAGTCCCACCTTTAGTTTGACACTCCTCTGGGCTCCAAGAATATCATCTAACTTACCAGATGCTATTTCAAATTTCTCAACCGCTTTCTCATGTTTCTCAGAAGTTGATTTCTTTTCTGAAAGATCATTTTCCAAATTTTCAATTTCATCTTTCAGTTTTGTAATTATATTTTTGTAGTTTTAGATTTGCAACATCATCATGGTGAGTTTTAATCTTTGTGGTCTATATCTGATCAAATTTAACATATTCAACATTCAGACTCTTTAACTTTGAGTTTTCTTTCAAAACAACATCATAATTTTGTCTATAGAACTCAACTTTATAAATACAAGCTTGAGTGCATAAGTTGTGATTTACCTCATGGCTAGGTGATGTGCCAAGACCTGTAGCTGATGAAGTTGAGGCTCCATGGTTATCTATGAAGGCCATCCCTGCAGGGTTTAGTGGGTTCTCGAGCTCCTTGAATTGATCATTCCAGTCTAGCTTGCTCGAGGCTTTAGTTTGGGATACAAGGTCCCTTGAACTTGAATTTGGGTTACCCTTGTGAGAATTTCCTCCAATTCTTGGAACCCCTTGATTGGGATTCTATCCCATGTGCCTCTTCCCAGCTGATTTGCTTCCTTCCCCGTCCGAAACTTTGGTGACCCGAATGTCATTAGCTGGTTTGGATGGGTTGGTACATTCATTAGAAAAATGACCCGACTCATTGCAGTTATAGCACTAAAGCTTCTCTTTATCGAACCCGATTCTTTTGGCACCAGAATCTCTGAAACTGTCCTTGCCATATTTCTTTAGAAAGTTAGTATCACGGTGAATAGCTCTGGCCATCTAATACTTGATGTCCATCTTCTTAAGATCCTTCTTTTTGATATCATTGAAATCTCCTTGTTTGAACGATGGGGGTAACAGTTTCCCTTGCAACAGCTCCTCATGACTTGACATATATGCATGAAACAACGCAATGTTTGAGTCATTAATGAGTGGGACGGTGTTGAAGTAGCTTGAACTGGATTGACTCTTTGTGGAGGGATTGATACCATGGACCTTCAAGGCTTGTTCCACAGCCTTGTTAACAACATCTTGTATGGATCCTGAACTTGATGAGGCAGAAGAGTTTGCTGCAGATATGAATGTTGTGTTATAAGTGGGCAGAGATGCAGCAATCTTGGTTCCAGACACAGGATACATGTTCTGGTGAGATTGACTAAGAAATGCTGATGTCATTGCTGAACCAGTGTTTATCCCAGCTTGGTTTAATGAGCTTAAGTGGTTGTTCATTCTCATCTGGTCATCCAAATCAAAAGATTTAATAGTGGAAATCAAGTCCCGAGTGGAAATAGCATTGAGATTTGTTGTCCTCTTGATTGTGACAGTGTTTGTGCGCCATGAGAATGACAAAGAATTCAACAACTTGTGGTTTATTTCAGATGAGTGAATGAGCACTTCTCATTCGGGCCAACAATTTCTCAAATTTCTTAATAAGATCACCAACACTTTCTCCCTGTCGATGATTGAACATATTGAACTCTTCTTTCAATATAGCCCTTCTGCTGTCTCTTGTTTTAGCATTACCTTCAATTTTCTCTACCAAAGCATCCCATAAACCTTTAGCAGTGGTGCGCTATCTTAGTGTTTGAGTGACCTCATTGGACAAGCACACAGTTAGGGGTGAGGAAAGCATGTTCATCCTCTGCCAATAGTATTTTATCAGTCTCATCATAGGTATCAATCGGCTTTGGTTTGGGTCCAGTTATTGTTCCAACCATTGGAACATGCGGGCCAACTTCAAAACATCTAATCAAGGTAGAATCAGTCAACTTGATGAAGCTCTTAAACCTCCACTTGAAGTCAGTGAAGTTGCTTTCCAAGGTCATGAACTTCGGAGGCTTAGTTGTTGTTCCTGCCTCATTTTCAAGCAATAGGTAACTACTCAACAGCTCAGAGTCAGTAGACATGATATAAAGTAATTCACAACAATACAAAGTCTTAAAAAATAGAAATTTTACAAGTAAAGAAAATTCAGATCACACAGAAATGTGATTAGAAAATTTTTGTCAAACAAATCGCATGAGCATGCGATGCGATTAGATTGAGATGCGATGCGATTGAAATCAGAAATGCGATGTGATTGGATTTTGAATGCGATGAGATTCAAAATCCTATGCGATGCGATTTGAAATTTCAAGCGACGCGATCAAAATTTCCTATGCGATGCGAATTAAATTTTCAAGCAATGTGATTCAGTCTCTTATGCGATGCGACTCAAATTTATTGGTGGATGCGATTCAGAAATCCATGCGATGCAATTACTTTCATGCGATGCGATTACTTCTATTTCTGGAAACCCAATCTTTCTTGGAAGTTGATTTGTACTTTCACCAACTTTTGGCAGATTCAGAAGCAAGTACAACTACCACCACTTTAGTTCATGCGGTTTGAAAGTTCCAACATACACATACAACCCGTAAACACACATATCACACCACAAACTCTTTGAATCTTTATGTTTTTACCAAGAGACCCGTAAATACACTTTCTTTTCTTTATAAACTTGCAAACTTTGAAGATTTTCTTGAAGAAACCCGTGAACACAAAATTTTCTTTGCAAACACTTCTAGTCACATACAAAACAAGATCAAAACCTAAGGTTGTGATCCAAGAACCTCAACTAGTAGAGTCGAAAGCTCTGATACCAATTGTCGGTCCTGTGGGGCGGATTTAACATCTATTCTTGGATCAATCTACTTAGTTCTTAGGGGAATATCACACTAAGGAACCTAGATCTCGGATCTTATTTATGTGTTTGGTTATTTTGGATTTTGCTTGAGATGAGAGTTAGATGGATAAGATGAGAGTTTTTCAAAAGCTTATGTGTCTCATGCACATGCTTCCTATTTATAGGGAAGCATGGTATGTCACTATTTTATTACAAATAGCCCAATGGGCTTTGTTTACAAAGGCCTCGGGCCCAATACATTAACAATGATCAAAGACAAGTTCAACTAAACACATACAATACAAAAGACTAATAAAAAACAAAACGTGGCCCCACACCTATTTCCGCACCAATTATATAATGAAAAAAAAAAATGGTTTTAAGTTATCGGATATTACATTCTTTTATATATTTCATACTTTCTTTCTTTAAAGAGCATTTCTCCCTATATATCTCGGATAATATAAAGGTCTGGTCCCTACATACCTCGGATATTGTTAGGATCTGGTCCCTTCATATCTCAGATATTATTAGGGTCCGGTTCCCTACATACCTCGGATATTATTAGGGTCCGGTTCCCTACATACCTTGGATATTAATAGGGTCTGGTACCCTTCATGCCTCGTTCCATACAACCATACATCGTATGTATCTCATTCATACATCATTTACTATTCATTCATACATTCTTTACATTTCTTTTACTATATATATATAAATATATATCCACGTACTTACCCTTCACTCTTTCTATATCAGTCAATTTACATTCATAACAATCACAATAACATACACTTATCACTTAAGGTAAGTGTATTTAACTAACAAGTAAAGTATGCACACAGCCCCGACAACATAACATAGAAACAGGGGCTAGAATTCACCTAGATTCGGTTTCTCTTAGAGTTTATGGTCACCCTCTTTTCAACAAAGCACGGCTAACTATTTAACAAATTACAAGTATCAATCACCTCATTCTAACTAACTCAAACTTATAAAGTTAACGAACCGAACTTCTAAGTTAATGGATCGAACTTCTAAGTTAACTAACTGACGTGTGTCGGATATGCTTAAAAGAATGACCCTCACAACTAAGCTTTAACATTAAAACTAAAATCCTAAAACCACACACAACCGGCAAGTGTACCGATCGCAAGTAGTATAGACCTAGGATGTCCGAGTATCGAACACGTGGACACGTAAGACGCTAACGATTACTAACCCTAGAAAAAACCTACCTTAGAATAATATTTAATTGATTTTTTATTTTTAATTACTTAACTAAACTAACCTAACTGACTAACAAAACTTACCAAAAATAGAAAACTTAACGACAAACTAACTGTGTTAACTTTGGATGGAGAAAAACGTCTACCTAGGTCTGAATCAAACTGTAGGCCTAACAAGCTAATGGATTGAATGATATCAAGAAACCGGTCCCTAAAGATGACACGACTAAGGATCGCTCGGGCTCACTGGATTACCTCTCGGTCTCACTCAACAAGCCTAAACTACTCAAAATCGGCTAAAACTACCAAACCGGGAAATAATTGCTAACGTGTTCTAATGATGGATCACCTCTCGGTCTCACCAACACTCGACCCTAATGGCAATGAATACTACACAACCAAGGATAGAGGAACAATTCAACTTAAACTAAAATAGATCAACTAGTCGCTCAAAACACCTAAACCTGACAAGAAACAAACTCGCTCTCGCGCAATTCTTATTCTAGCATGCAAAGGCAATGAGACAACCCTAACTTCCTATCACCTCTCGGTCTTAAAGAAGGTGTCTAACCGCTGTACTTTAACCTCAAGTTCACACAACAAACCCTACGGTTGTACCTGCCGCAAACAAACCCTAACACAAAGTCTAGAATCAAACAATGCACCGATCAATCAACACAAAACTAATTAACCGACACACGGGGTTTATGCAATGAATCACCAAAATTTCCAGCCCTTAAACACAACCTATTTCATGTCTAAATCAAACTTTACATTAACAAATCAAGTCTATCAATCAAACAATCCATAAAACTCATCAAACACTAACAATTAACATCATTCCTAGGTAGAACTAACAAGATTAGCCGAGAATCATAATTGGACAGCAGCTCATACTCCTTAAAATCACCATAGAACTCATATCAATCATCTTAAAAATCATCCAACAATCAATACTAATCAATAACAAGTCAATCCTTAAAGCAATTGCAAAACTAGTTAACAATTCAATAAGAAAATCAAAGTGTTGAACAATGTTTAAAGAGGAAGGATATATGATGTTTATGGCTGCTGTTGGCTGATGGAAACTGACGGGAAATCAATCCCCGAGGCTTGTTCTTGCTTGTTCTTCCTTCCCTAGCCGCCAAACCTTCAAACCCTAGCCGCTACAAACTTTTTTTTCTCCTTCTCCTTCCTGCTTAGCTGCGATCGGCGGTCCACAGCCCCTCTAGCGTTTTTTTCTTTTTTTATTATAATATTAAGAAGAGGCTTGGGCTTTTCCATGTTGTAAACAGGCCGGGCTTTGAGTTTTACTTGAAAACGTATGCGTAAAAAGCTCGTAAACTGCTCCAAAAGTCCGGTTTTTCCTTCCTTTCCACCCTTTGCCTACAAGATAAATAAAAATATGTAAAACCTATCTAAAACAAGTTATAAGTACATAAAATGTAATACAATACGTAGATAAAAGGTGCGGAAAATACGTGTGTTTTACAACACATCAAATATCCCCACACTTAAGACTTTTTCGTCCCTGAAAAAGAATACTACACAGGATCATATCCGAGTTCAACCGACAACTCTTGGTTTTATTTATTTATTATTATTATTATTATATTTTTTTTTTCTTTTTAAAGTATTAGAACAAGTGACCCGTTACCCAAATATTTCTTCCAACTTTCACCTAATAAGCTAGATCAGGTTGATTGCCGGTATTGCTGTCCACTTTAAACCCATGCCCCTAATACTTACCGAGGCAAATAAGGCGTTACAATTCTATTAGTTTGTATGACTAAGTGGAACCCACACCTAAAAGCTCTGCTGCCACTTCACCAATTCCATTATGGTTTTACTGGGCCGAGCCACCCCAGCCTGACTTAAACCTTTTGCCACATGATTAAAACATTTCGACTCATATACAAACTATAAACTCTAGCTCTCTTTCAAGTGCACGCAATTACAAATGCATCTCTTTTATTTTTATTTTTTTTTCTGCCTTTTTTTTACTCATAGTACATGGCTTTGCATGAATAAAAACAAATACAAAAGATAAAACAACTAATATACAGACGATCATGTGACTCGAGGCTTGAGTATGACTCGGTTTTTCATTCACGTTCTATCATGAGTTTAGTTAAACAAACAAAACCCCTAAGATGTTTCCCACTAAAGTCAGACCACTTAAGAGGTTCAATTAGATCATCAACCAAACCGCCCTTTCATTCTCAAAGGCTGAGCCTACCGACACATCGATTACTGAGTCTAAACCGTTCGGTTACCATACATTATGTGCGGATCTAATGGGCACTGTTCTAATTTATTATATATATATTTTTGAAACCACCAAGAATTTATAAAATAACCACTACTCGGTAATAATATCATCTCCTGTTTAACGTAGAGAAAACAAATTTCAAGAGACTATTTTTTCAAAATTTTTCAATTTTTCAAATTTTTATTTTATTTTATTTTCAAAAATTTTCCTACAACTAAGTAAAATAAACCCCATCCCCACACTTAGAACGAAATAGACCTCGATGAGTACAAGGAAAAGAAATAAAATAAAATAAAATAAAAATAAACATAAAATAAAAATAAAGTATACAAGATTAAAACAAAGAACGGGTTACTCCCTGGTTTGTGTGCAGAATCCTCAATAGCTGAGTAGTATCCAAACGACCGTATAACATTTCTTTCGCGGCCGGAACCTCGGGAGAACCTGTTCCAAGACGCCATCGTAGCTACCATGCGCATAATATAACCTGCAAAACTCAAACTCGCTCACATGTAGTGGCGTACAACACGGAAAACAACAACATAAAGAAATAAAACATATTTTTGTGTTTTTGGTTTTTATAATTTTTTATATTTATTTTTTATTTTTTTAAATTTTTTTTTCAATAATGGAACACCCCTTAAATCGACCGACTCGAATGGAGATTGAGTATGAGCGGTTTCAACTTGGAACATCCTGAAATAGACAAAACAAATAAAACAGATAGTACACACAAATACAGAAATACAAACTTTACAAACTCGGGCAGGCTCCCGAGTGGTGCATCCATCCGTATATATCTCGGGGAGCGAGTCAAGGTAGAATACCTCAACCATCTGATAAGTCACCGGCTCGCCAATGTAGTGCTTCAGTCTATGACCGTTCACCTTAAACTTCCTGCCTTTATCCTCTATCTCAACAGTGCCTTACAGGAAAACCCCAGTGACCGTGAACGGTCCCGACCATCGGGATCTCAACTTTCCCGGGAATAACCTCAACCGGGAGTTATACAATAAAACCAAATCCCCACACTTGAAATGCTAGTTACCCTTTAACTTCCTATCGTGTAGTTCCTTCGTCTGCTCCTTATACCTGAATGACTGCGCATAAGCGTGATCTCTCAGCTCCTCTAACTCGTGCAACTGGTGGAAACGAGTGCTCTCTGCGTCAGATATATCAAAGTTGACCCTCTGTAGGGCCCAAGAAGCACGGTGCTCTAACTCAACAGGAAGGTGGCAGGCCTTCCCATAAATCATCCGAAACGGTGTAGAACCGGCCGGAGTTTTGTAGGCTGTACGGAAGGCCCACAACGCATTATCCAACTTGTCAGACCAATCCCGACGATTCGAACCAACCATTTTCTCAAGAATACGTTTAAGCCCCTGGTTACTCACTTCTACCTACCCACTAGTCTGTGGGTGGTAGGCGGTTGCAAGCCGATGGGTGACCCCATAGCGTCGCAACGCCTTCTCCATCTGCGCATTGCAGAAGTGAGTTCCTCTATCACTGATCAACGCCTTCGGGACACCAAAACAAGCAAAAAGGCTCTTGAGAAAACAGAGTACAACTCGGGCATCATTCGTGGTTAAGGCCTTGGCCTCAACCCACTTCGAGACATAATCAATCGCCACGAGTATATACTTGTTCCCACACGAAGATGGAAACGGTCCCATGAAATCAATGCCCCACACATCGAAAACCTCACAAACCTGAATAGCATTCTGGGGCATTTTATTTCGTGATGAAATGTTGCCAACACGCTGGCAACAATCACAACTCCTCACAAACGCGTGCGCATCCTTAAAAATCGAAGGTCAATAAAAACCACAATCAAAAACCTTTTTCACTGTCAAACTCGCACCGTGGTGACCTCCTGTCCGTCCAACACGGCAATGGCTCAGAATCTGCCATCTCTCCTTAACGTTAACACACCTCCTGATCAACTGGTCAGCACCTATACGAAAGAGATACGGGTCGTCCCATAGGTAAAACTTAACATCAGCAAAGAATTTCTTCTTTTGCTGGTAAGACATCTTCGGGCAGTACCCGTCCGCAAGATAGTTCACGAAGTCGGCGAACCATGGGAAACCCTTATCCTGAGCCGAAACAAACATGAGACTCTCTGTCAGAAAGTGGTCATTAATCATGACCCCCGGCTCTCCTAACTCAGCTCCCTTAAGACGCGAAGGATGATCGGCCACCACATTCTCGGCCCCCTTTTATCACGGATTTCAATGTCAAACTCCTGAAGCAACAGGATCCATCGGATAAGGCGTGTCTTAGCATCCTGTTTGCTAAAGAGGTAACGAATGGCAGAATGATCCGTGTACACAATCGTTTTGGACAGAACAAGATAGGACCTGAATTTATCGAACGCAAAAACCACAGCTAAAAGCTCTTTCTCGGTGGTGGTGTAGCTCTCTTGCGCACCATTCAGGGTTCGGCTAGCATAGTAAATCGGATAGAAGTGTTTATCCTTCCGCTGTCCAAGAACCGCTCCGACTGCGAAGTCGCTGGCATCACACATCAACTCAAAGGGAAGCGACCAGTCGGGAGCAATCATGATCTGGGTGTTAACGAGTTTGTCTTTTAAAAGATAAAACCCCTCGATACACTGCTCAGAAAAAACAAATGGGGCATCCTTCTCTAGAAGTTTGGTCATGGGTCTCGCGATTTAAGAGAAATCTTTGATAAACCAGCGGTAGAACCCAGCGTGACCCAGAAAACTCCGGTTAGATCTCACAGACGTGGGGCGGGGGAAGATTAGAAATGGTCTCGACCTTCGCACGGTCGACCTCTATCCCCGCACTTGAAATTCGAGGCCCCAAAATGATGCCCTCGCATACCATGAAGTGACACTTCTCCCAGTTAAGAACTAGGTTCGTGTCAATGCATTGGGCTAACATCCTCTCAAGGTTGGAAAGACACTGATCAAAAGAACTCCCAAACACAGAAAAATCATCCATGAACACCTCCATGGAGTCCTCGATCATGTCATGAAATATAGCCACCATGAACCTCTGAAATGTGGCTGGAGCATTACACAATCCGAACGGCATACGTCGATAGGCACACGTACCGTATGGGCAGGTAAATGTGGTTTTCTCCTGGTCATCGGGAGCAATAGGAATCTGAAAGTACCCGGAGAAACCATCTAAGAAGCAGTAGTACTGCTGACCTGCCAAACGCTCCAACATCTGATCAATGAAAGGTAAAGGAAAGTGGTCTTTCCTTGTGGCATCATTCAGTCTGCGGTAATCGATGCAGACTCTCCAACCCGTCACAGCCCTAGTGGGAATGAGCTCATTCCTTTCATTGGTGACAACAATCATGCCACCCTTTTTAGGAACCATTTGGACTGGACTAACCCACGAACTATCAGAAATGGGGAAAATGATCCCCGCATCAAAGAGTTTGATGATCTCCTTCTTCACGACCTCCTGCATCTTCGGATTAAGCCGCCGCTGTGGCTGAACGACAGTCTTATAATTATCCTCCATGAGGATTTTGTGAGCGCAGAACGAAGGGTTGATACCCTTAATGTCGATAATCTTCCATGCAATGGCCTCCTTGTGCTCTCGAAGCACCCTCAAAAATCTCTCTCTCTCGACCTCCGTCAAAGCAGATGCAATAATAACCGGCAACTTCCTCTCCTCGTCCAAAAATGCATACTCCAAATGGGCAGGCAACTCCTTAAGCTCTAAGGAAGGAGGGGGGCTCTCGACGGAAGGTCGGTCGATCGGATCATCACGTACGATCCCAGCAGACACTTCAGACTCAGGGTGATGTGACTCGGTGTCATCCTTCGTTAACTGATCGGTCATGGAAACCATCTCAATCTCCGGAATGTCCCTATCGAGAATCTAAGCGTCGGAGGCAGATCTTCCACAGATCTCGCTGAAAAACTCCCCAACATGCTCCATGATGGTATCGATAAAGTACAGGGAGTCGTTAGCAGACTTGGGGTGTTTAAGTGACTGTCGAACGTCGAAGGTGACGTTCTCATCCCCAACTCTCAATATCAGCTTACCCTCGCAGACGTCGATCAACGCCTATGCAGTGGCAAGGAATGGTCAGCCTAAGATAAGTGGTACACTATCATCATCGTTTATGTCCAGAATGACAATGTCCACCGGGAAGATGAACTTGTCGACACGAACAAGCATGTTCTCGACCACCCCTCGAAGGTATTTCACAGAACGATTAGCAAGCTGGATACTCATCCTGGTAGGCCTCGGTTCGCCTAAACCTAGCTTACACGGAATACGACATGAGATTAATACTGGCACCAAGATCAGCCAGCGCGTGAATAACCGTGTCGTCACTCAAGATGCAGGGAATCGTGAAACTCCCTGGATCGGCCATCTTTTCTGGTAATTTCCTCTGTAAGACAACAGAACAGCTAGCACTCAGAGGGATGGAAGCTACCTCAGCAAGCTTTTCCTTATTTGAAAGAATATCCTTGAGGAACTTCGCGTGTTTAGGCATCTGGGTCAGTGCCTCAGGGAATGGAATGTTAAGGTGAAGCTGCTTCAAAAGATCAAGAAATTTAGAATGCTGCTCCTATCTCTATCTCTGCGGAGTCTCCCGGGGTATGGTACTCTAGGTTTGTAGACTCTCGGCGGCTCGCTCGGTAGCTGCTGTCTCTCGGCCTGTGCTGAACTCCCTGGGCTGCTCCTTTGATACACTTGGGCCGGTGGAGACTCCATCTGAATCTCCTCATCTGTTTGCTCCTCTCTATCATCAACTGCAGGCTCCTCAAAAACTCTCACTCTCGACCTCTCCTGAATCCCGGGCTCATCTCGTGCCCCTGCACCGCTCCTTGTTGTCACAGCTTTTGAGAATCCCTTCGGATTCTTCTCGGTATTACTCAGTAGCGTACCATGCGGCCTTTTGTTCAACCGAGTGGCTATTTCCCCCATCTGCCGCTCGAGACTCTGATCGACGCTCCATGATTCCTCATGAACTGCTCGTGCTTTCGAAACTTCTCCTGGGTCTCCTTATGTCGGGAATCCTCTCGTGTCATAAGCTGCGACAACATCTGCGTCTGCTGCGCCATCATCTCCTCCAAAGTGGGCTTCTTCTCCCCACTGCTCGCTCCCTCACCGGCATCCTGGAATAAACTCTGACGCTGCTGAAAACCAGACTGATTTCCGCTCCTCCAGTTGGAGTTCTGATTGCCTCTCCACCCCGAATGTTAAGAATTGAAAGAATTTGGATTTCGGTTCGGATTTCCTATGAAGTCTACGGCCTCCTCCCGCGAACTGATTGGGCACTAAACGGTATCATGCCCTCCTCTGCATATCTCGCATAACTTGCTCTTCGTCTGCAGGTCCTTCACAATCTGCGCCAACGCCTCTACCTGTGCTGTGACTGCAGTTGTCGTGTCCACCGAATGCATACCGCGTGAAATAGAATCGACGGTCTTACTACCCTTGGCGGGTGGTCGATGGTATCCACTCATAGCTAACCCGTTAAACAACGCGATACACTCATCCGGGTCCTTCGTCGTCAGCAAATTTCCTTCTGCAGCTGTGTCGAGCATATTTTGCGTCACGTACGTCACTCCATTGTAGAACTTCTCAACAACGGCCCAATATTGCAAGCCGTGGTTCGGGCATAACGCTAACAGATTCTTAAAACGCTCCCATATCTCGTAGAAACTCTCGGTATCCTCAATCTGAAAAGAATGTATCTGGTTACACAAACGAGCGGCCTTTGCCAGAGGATCGTATTTTTTAAGAAATAGGGTCTGCATGGCAGCCCAATTAGCTATGGAGCCTTGTGGGAGGGACTCGAGCCACAGACTCGCTTTATCGATGAGCGAGAACAGAAAAGCGCGGAGCTTCCCGGCGTCTTCGGATACGCCGGCAAGATGGAAAGTGTCGCATCAACGCGCGATACGAGTGGGATGATGATGCGGGTTTTCGTGAAGTAACCCGTGGAACTAAGCAAAATGAGAAATGGTGTTCAGAATATTCGAAGGAATCTGCCAGTTCGCGTTAACTCCAATGGTGGGTGATGCGATGCTGGATCTCGCGCCAGCATTGGCCGGTCGAGCCAGGTCTGCAACTGTCCTCCTCGGTGGTGGAATGTCGCCCATGATTCTGTCCTTATCGTCGGAGTCAACGGATGAAGAAGTGGATGAAGGTGAAACGGGACGACGTCTCTCACGAAACTCTTTCTGGCTCAGGGAATGCTTCAGTGTCGGGTGGTTCACGAGATTGAGTCTGTCGCATAAAACTATAATTAGAAATAAAATTATCTAAACTATTCAAACAAATAAGCAAAATAAAACAAAAATAATTACAAGAAGCACAAAAGGTAAGTCCTAACTCGGATTGCTCTCAAAACGCCTAAAACTGTGTCCCCGGCAACGGCGCCAAAAACTTGCTTTGCGTTGGATATGCTTAAAAGAATGACCCTCACAAACTAAGCTTTAATATTAAAACGAAAATTCTAAAACCATACACAACCGGCAAGTGTACCGATTGCAAGTAGTATAGACCTAAGAAGTCCGAGTATCGAACACGTGGACACATAAGACGCTAACGATTACTAACCGTAGACAAAACCTACCTTAGAATAATATTTAATTGATTTTTGATTTTTAATTACTTAACTGAACTAACCTAACTGACTGACAAAACTTACCAAAAATAGAAAACTTAACGACAAACTAACTGTGTTAACTTTGGATGGAGAAAATCGTCTACCTAGGTCTGAATCAAACTGTAGGCCTAACAAGCTAATGGATTGAATGATATCAAGACACCGGTCCCTAAAGATGACACGACTAAGGATCGCTCGGGCTCACTGGATTACCTCTCGGTCTCACTCAACAAGCCTAAACTACTCAAAATTGGCTAAATCGACCAAACCGGGAAATAATTGCTAACGTGTTCTAATGATGGATCACCTCTCAGTCTCACCAACACTCGACCCTAATGGCAATGAATACTACACAACCAAGGATAGAGGAACAATTCAACTTAAACTAAAATAGATCAACTAGTCGCTCAAAACACCTAAACCTGACAAGAAACAAACTCGCTCTCGCGCAATTCTTATTCTAGCATGCAAAGGCAATGAGACAACCCTAACTTCCTATCACCTCTCGGTCTCAAAGAAGGTATCTAACCGCTGTACTTTAACCTCAAGTTCACGCAACAAACCCTACGGTTGTAC
This sequence comes from Bidens hawaiensis, assembly GCF_021521415.1. Classification (NCBI taxonomy): domain Eukaryota; kingdom Viridiplantae; phylum Streptophyta; class Magnoliopsida; order Asterales; family Asteraceae; genus Bidens; species Bidens hawaiensis. The sequence goes on along the minus strand of NW_027495310.1, from coordinate 179,639 downwards.
CTACCGCAAACAAACCCTAACACAAAGTCGACCTAGCTCGGCTTGAATTGAATGTTCCATTCTACTGGACCTAGCTCATCTCGAACGGAATCTCCATTTGAGTTGACTAGTTCGGATGACTCGGCTCGTTTCCGGTTCGTCTCGGCTCGTTTCGATTCCTTTCACTTGCCACTTCACATGCCTTGCTACACCCGTTTTAACATTAGGACAAGTTCCGGGTTATAAAACTTTCATTTCCTTGCTCGGTAAGACCCGAACACCACTTGCTCATACCGTCTATCCCAACTAACTTTCTTACTACAAAGTTTACACTTCTCTAGTTTAACAAGACCCGATTCATTTAAATCTTTAAATCATAACACAAACTAACACAAAAACCTAACCTTTAATCTAAAACATACCTTTATAGATTTGGCTTGGTTTTGGATCTTGAACCACTTGTGAATCTAGATGGGATTCTTTGTTGCTTGAATAATGATAAACTTGCTAAACCTTTAACAAGACCCGAACACCACCTTGAATCTATAGGTCCTAAAACGGGTGGATCTAACAACTATTCTTGGATCAACCAAACTCGGTGCTAGCGGAATATCACACCGGGTCACCTTTGTTCTCGGATCTTGAGGGATTTATTTCTGTTTTGGTTTAGAGAGTATGAGTGAGAGAACTTAGGAAAGAAAGATAACAATTAACAAAAGCTTGATTTCTCATGGCATGCTTCCTATTTATAGGGAAGCATGCATGAGAAGTTGTTTATATCATTTGGCCCAATGGGCTTGTTTACAAATGGCCTTGGTCCCAAGTACATACAAAAAGAACATGATAAGCCCAAAACAAAAGATCCAATACAAAAGACTTATAAAAACTAAAAGGGACCTAGCAATCTCCCTCTAGTCTTTAGTATTAGAAACCATCGGTATCATACTCCAAACATGAGCTAAGAAGACTTCTGGGAGTCCGCAAGCTTCCTCATACGCTTCAAGAGCTGCTGTTCTTCCTCCTCCTCTTCTTCACCCTCTTTTGCTTTGCCCGAAGAACCACCAACAGAAGGCTTGTCAATAGCCTTCCGCTTCAGATCGTGCTTTGCCTTGGTTCTATCTTCAGGTGCCTCCTTAGACGAGTCACCCTGTTCAGCCTCAACCTCTGGCTCAGACGTACATGCTCCCCACTTTCAATCTCGTCCTCATTCCCAGCAGGCACAGTTTCCTCAAACAATCCAAACTTGGGTCCCGGTCTTTCTCCTTGATACTGGTGACCCTTCCCTTTCGTACTCAACAAAACCCCGAATATTGACTGCTTGATTTCATTGACATGGTAAGGCTCGGGAAGTGACTTCTTATCCTTGTCTTTCTTATGAGCTGGTCTGGGCACCTTTGGAATCAGATCATCCAGTAACATTTGCACAAATTTTGGATACATTAGCCATGTTGACTCATTTGTTGTGTTTGCCAACATGCACAAAAGCAACCTACGGGAATAATTGAACTTCTCCCGATTTGTCAGTGCATACATGATCCGTACCCAATCTGCACGTATGGTGTCAAAACCTCCACGTAAGTCTGATAAATAGTGAGTCACTATGTGAAATAGGAATCTCCAATAGGGCGGTAGATGTTTCTTCTCCGGGCTTTTTCACTCAGTATCATAACCCATATTCGTAACAAACTCACTCAGCTTGGCCGTGTCACCCTTCTCATACACATAATTAGGCTCGTCCTTGATCTTCAAAGCACTCTTTATGTCTCCTTCTGTAATCTTCAAAGTCTTTCCCGCCACCTTTGTGTTGATCGAAAGAGCATCATCAACTGGTTTTGCAAATGCCCAAAAGTCTATGACCCATTTTGAATAGATGGCCGGGTTAGCAGTGATGGCATACTCGAGAGGTGACTGCTTTAACCCCTTGATCATGGAAGTAAACACCTTGTCTTTCTTGTCTTTTGGTTCCTCGAGAGCATAATATAGATTATGACCTTGAAATCATTCATTAAGATCATGAGAATCATAATTTATCACTTAAACAAACACAAGATAGATTATACACAAAAGCTTAAGTATGTACAAAGATTTAAATATGTATAAAGTGCTTAATTTAATTAAATAGTTATAGTTAATTAATTATACAAAATTAAGTATTACAAGTCAATAGTTAATTTTAGTCCATTAATAAGTTCAATATATACAAAGTTTGTATGTTCATTATAGTCCAGAAGTCAAACAGTCCAGTAGTGACAAACAGTCCAGTAGCTTTCAGTCCAGAAATCTAAAAATTTTGCTAAGTGTGAAATTTTCGCATGATGATTTTGCATGAACCCTTATTTCGTTTCGCATGGCTTATGCAAAGTGAAACATATATTCTATTTGCTTCGCATGGACGTGCGAAGAGAACGAGTTTCCTATTCGCTTCGCATCGCATCGGATGGTGATGCGAAGCGAACAAGAAAAGTGTTTTGCATCGCATGGTGATGTGAAGCGAAACATAATTCTTATTTGCTTCGCATGATCCTGCGAAGCGAAAAGCCATCACTTAGCCCATTTTTGTCCCTTTTTGCTTTTCACATGGTCGCCTAGACCCGAATTGCTGTTCTAGAGACTTTGGGAAAAAACCTCTTTCTTTTACCCCATCAATTGAACCCTAAATGGTTCGAGAAACCCTAGATCTACAAACTTTACAAAATCAAACCTAAAACTAACTAATAACAAAGATTTTCATTATCTACAGGCCTAATCGACAGTTTCTAAGCCTGATAGCAACGCCGTTTTTGAAGATCTGTCCTTAGATCTAGCCGACGGTTCATATAAACCGCTGTCTAGATCTACGAGAACCCAGAAAGAAGAAGAACAGATGATGATTGAGATCTTTGTGACGTTATACCAGAGGAGTGGGTTCCATTTTGATGATCAGAATGTGATTACGAGGTTGGATTGATTGTAGATCTGAAGTGGAAAGGTTAGGGTTTGAGAGGAAAGGTAGAGAGAGAAAGAGAGAGTGTAAGATGAAAAGTTTAAATGAATAGTGAAAGATATTTTAGGTGGACCTTATATATAGGGTCAGCCTATCTCGCGATAAGGTCAAAACATCGTGAGTATTCACCGAAAATACACTCTCAGTCCTCGGTCTTTAAAAGTATTTTCATATTCAAACCCGAAAAATATTTACTCACCGAATCCAAGCACTTGTTTATTTTTCTGATTTTTCTTTTGTCGGTCCGTAGGTGTTAACGTTTGCAAATACTATCTCTTTGACAAAATAAGATAAAATAAGACAAAAATAAACTACAACCAAATTTAAAAAAATAATAAAAATAAATATAAAAATCAAAATCAAAAATCAAAATCAAATTAAAATTAAAAATGAAACATAAAATATTAAAATACCAAAGTAAATAATATATTAGAAAATAAAAACAAAACAAAACAAAACAAAATTAAAACATATTTAAATTTAAAGTCAATATTGAATTAATTTACATAGCTTTTTTCATTGATCAATTTACAAAGAACGATTGCGACATGAAATCATATTGATTTGCAAAGCCCTAGATCGCGTTTCTATTTTAATGTTATTTTGACACAAATTCATCATGGATTATAGATATTGTCCACCTGTTTAACTTGACAAGTGTTTTGATGTTAACTTGATACATTTTAAGGTTCAATCAGGCACATTACTTATGTGGACCCCACTTAATCAGACATGTTATTGATTCCATTATATCTCGGGCCTAGTTTGTGTTGGCATATCACCTCAATTTGACTTAACCTTTCTTATTTGATCACAATATTCTTATTCACACACATGACACTTTGTACTTTGTACACTTGACTCTTTGTACACTTGACTAGATCTAGAAAGATTAAAATAAAGAAGAAGTATAGGCCATATCAATCAGGTCGGATAATACCATATATCGCGCAGAGAAAGTCCAAGGCTTGACCAAAAGAAAGAAAATAAAACAATGCAGAAGACGCAGGGCCTTAACAATCAGATCTTGTTTGATTACAAACGTAGAAAGTCCAAGGCTTGAGTCGAAATAAATGAAGAAATAAAGCAGAAGTTAAAATTCCTAGAACTGACTCTTTTTCTGACTCTTTTTCTTGAATTTTCTTTTCCTTTTTCTTTTCTGACTCTTTTGTTTTTCTTGCTTTTCTTGACTCTTTTCTTAACTCAATAAAAATTAAAATTGACACTGACATTCATAAGAACACTGTGATCAGGTAAATAGAGGCTTGGGTATGACATGTGTAATTACATTTCATCCTTCATTGATATGACTTTAACGGAATCATGCAACCGTTTCTTAAATGTGTAACCACTAGCACTGGCGAGAGTTTATGTTTATATCACCCGACACTTGTTTGTCAAGCCTATCTACACATCAATGAGTGACCTTGTAGCCTTTTGATCTACTCTTTTTACGCGCTAGGATCATTACATGCCAGTGTGATATCATTTTCCACATGGTCGTATCAAATTCTTGATTGAAAATTTTAAATATCCGACTCCCTCTAAACAAGACAATTCTTTTTGAATTTTCTTAAATATTTCTTAACTAGGAGTAAAGATGAAATTAATTTTATATATAAAAATAAAATCTTTTTGTTAAGTCAAGTGACTCGATTTGTTTTTCTTAAAGGAAATTGAAACTCTTTTTGGTGAGTTAAACTTAACTCAATTTTCTCCCTCTAAAATTGTGACATATTTGAAAAATATTTACAATTTTAAAACAAAAGATTTACTCAAAAGAAATAATGCCCAAAGATTCAACGAGAAATAGAAATTGGGCACGACTAAACGCTTTTGTAAGGAGATCTGCAAAGTTGAAATCAGTATGGACCCTTTTTATATTGACAAGCTTACGATCAAAACAATCACGAATAAAGTGTATTCGGATGTCGATGTGCTTTGTCTTAGAGTGCTGAACCGGTTTTTTAACAATCGCCACAACAGCCTCATTATCACACTTGATCGTGGTATCAAAGAAATTCAAACTGTAATCCAGCAAAAGATGCTGGATCCAAATGACTTAGGAACAGCAACTGGATGCGGCAATGTACTCGGCTTCTACTGTTGAGGTGGACACAGTGACTTGCTTCTTGCACTGCCATGAAATCAACCTGTCTACCAGAAATTGACATCCACCAGATGTTGACTTTCGGTCTAAATTGCATCCCCATAATCACTGTCAGTAAATGCATGAAGTTCCTATGAAGACTCTTTTGGATACTAGAGTCCCAAATGAGGTCTACCCTTCAAGTATCTGAAAATACGTTTGACAGCTGTCATATGAGATTCACTTGGATCTGACTGATATCTGGCACACTGACAAACAGGGAACATGATGTCTGGTATGCTTGTAGTGAGATACATCAGTGAGCCAATCATTGACCTATATAGGTGTTGATCGACTGGCTTTCCTGATGGATCAGGAGCGAGAACAGGTCGTGTAGCGATTGGCGTCATAAACGCAGATGAATCCTTGAACCCAAACTTCTGAACAATGTCATGGACTTACTTCTCCTAATGAATTAAAGTTCCATCCTTCTTTTGTTCAACTTGTAAACCCAGGAAGAAAGTCATTTCTCCCAAAGAACTCTTCTCAAATCAGTGTTGTATGACCTCAGAAAACTCCTTGCACAGATACTCATTCGTGGAACCGAAAATGATGACATCAACATACACTTGAACTAGAATCAGGTCACCCTTAACCTTCTTGACAAAGAGAGTTTAATCGACAATTCCTCTTTTGTGTCCATTCTTCACCAAATGGACAGCCAGTTTGGCATACCATGCACGAGGTGCTTGGCGAAGACCATAAAATGCCTGTCAAGACGATAAACATGATCAGGATGATCTGGATCTTCAAAACCTGGAGGCTGGCTGACGTAGATTTCTTCTTTCACTTTCCCGTACAAGAAAGCGGTCTTCACGTCCATTTAATATACTTTGAAATTCATGTACGAGGCATAGGCCAAAAAGATACGAATTGCCTCTAATATGGCCACAGGTGCATAAACTTTATCGTAATCAAGTCCTTCGCGTTGCCAAAGGCCTTGCACAATAAGCCGGGCTTTGTTTCTGATGATAACCCCCTTGTCGTGCTTTTTATTTCGGAACACCCACTTTGTTTCAGTCGGTTCTTATATTATGGTTTCTTTACTAGCCTTTAAAAATTCATCTTTTTGAACTGCAACAGTTCTTCTTGCATGGCCTCAACCCAAGAATTCTCTTTCAATGAGACTCGTAGTCTTTGGGTTCTACCTGTGAAATAAAACAAGCAAAAAAATATCTGTTAATTTTACCGGAGGTACTGCGTGTTTGAATGCCAGCAGATGGATTTCCAATGATATTCTCAGTCGGATGTCGTCGGTGGATCGGTAATTGAGGAATTTGCTCGACATGCTCAACTGGTGTTGCTTCAAGCTTGATGGATAAGCTCTCTATGGGATGAAAAACAGCAGACACATTGACAGGAGCATTTGGTTGAGGATCAGTGGCATCATCATGTTGATCAACCAAATGTTCTTGAGCAATGGGACCCTCCCATAGGTTATCATAAAATGGCACAATGATGGCTGGAACGGAAGTTGAGTCGGTGTTGCCAGAAGCTTCATTCTGCACATTTGCTTGATCAGTTTCCTCAACAGATCCATGATTATCTTCTTTAGAGGAGGTGTAGGTACAGACTCGACTATACCTTGTTCTGCTTGAGGGTTCACCGCTTGATCAGTCTGTTTTCCATGTTATCGGCTGACACATACGAATCGGTATCTGAATCGGAGGTGTCTTCGACAATGGGCATCTCAGTAGTATCTGAAGATGGCTGCACTGCATTGACCGCGACTTGTTGATTAACCACGGCAGGTGCATTCAATACGGGTGCAGGTGCTTCTACACGTACATCTGCTAGACCTCTCAGTACGGCATGCATCAAGATGGACTGATCATCTTCAGATTGAGCTTGTGTAGTTACAACAGTGGGAACAGCTGAAACAGTCGGTGGTACGTACATCCCTTGAAATTGCTTGAACAGTCCTTCATAATCAAAAATCCAATTCGGACCGGTGTGTGCATCAGTAGGGTTCATTTCTTGCCAATCAATGTTGAACGATTCCAAGATCACTCTAGTTTTCTTGTTGTAGACCCGATAAGCACTTTTGTCAGCTGCATAGCCCACAAAGTAGCACTCATCGGCCTTTTCTGCAAACTTGGAAGTTGTACCAGCATTTGTTTGGAGCACAGTACAAGGACATCCAAACGTTCTGAAGAAATTGACCCTTGGCTTAGTTCCATAGAAGACCTCATACGGAGTCTTGTTCACTCTCTTATTCAGCAACACACAGTTCTGAATAAAGCAGGAAGCATTAAAGGCTTCACCCCAGAAAAACAAAGGAAGTTTCGAGTATGAAAGCATTGTTCTAGCAGCTTCAACCAATGTACGGTTTCGTCTTTCAGCCACCCCATTTTGTTCGGGAATGTAAGGTGCGCTAAACTGACGAAGGATCCCTTTGTTGTGACAAAACTCATTGACAATTTTGTTGCAGAATTCTATGCCATTGTTGCTTCTAATGCACTTGACTCTTTTATCGGTTTGATTTTCCACCAGGACAATAAACCTGAGTAGAAACTGAGTTGTCCATCCTTGTGCCCTAGAAGAAAAGTCCAACTGAAACGCAAAAAATCACCAGTAATAACCAGATAATAGACTTTCGACCTATTGCCAATGGTTGTATTCGACCAAAAAGATGCATGTGTAACAGTTGGAGAGTGGTGTTTATGGAATTGGCGGTCTTAAGTCTGTGAGGAAGTTTGTGCTGTTTGCATTTAGAGCAAGATAAACAATTTTCAACACAATGAAAGGATTTTACAGGCAAACCCCTCACATGATCACCTTTAACTAACTTATTCAAGTTCTTAAAGTTGACATGACCCAAACGACGATGCCATAAGGATGAGTCGTTCTCCAGGCCTTGGACAGCAAGCAAGAAGAACTACGCATTGAATAATTACTTCTCATATCTAGAATGTAAGCATCATTGTGCCTCGGAGTAGACATCAAGATCCACTCATCCGGGACTTTAAAACATGGTTTGAGAATTAGACACTCATTTTCTATAAAAAGAGTTGAGAAATGCTTATCACAGATTTGAGAGACACTGAGCAGATTGTGGTTGAGCTGTTCCACAAGATTGACTTCATCAAACATCAATGTACCATTTGAGACCTTGCCTTGTTTCATGATTTCTCCTCCTACGTCACCAGCAAAGGAGACATGTCTGCTGTTTAATGGTTTCACATCAAACAGTAGGGACTCGTCTCCAGTCATATGTCGGGCGCAGCCACTGTCCAAGTACCAGATATTGTTGACAGGCCTTCCTGGCTGACCCTACACATATGAACAGCTAGTTAGTAGAGGGGTCCTGAGACCTAGTTGTCTCGGGAAGATTAAACAGAAAATCACCAAGTTTAATTTTATGATTCTTGAAAATATAATCAATTGGTGAATCATAATCTGAAGAGCAATCCCTCGAGGAACATGAGTTGTAATTTCCTTGGTTTTAAAAAGGTTTTCTGGATTGCCTTCGTTTTGGTTTGGTCTTAACTGCAAAATCTTCTGGATTTTTCTTGCTGAAAACCTTTGAAGGGTTATTGGGCTTTTCAGCTTCTGAACCCTTTGCCAACCTTTTCCGTTCTCTTTGGGTTAGCCAAAATGGTTTCTTTGGTTTTTGCACCCTTTTTGATTTTGAATCCGTCTTATTAGCAGAGTAGTGAGTTTGGTGAGTCATTTTCTTAGGTTTGGGATCAACCTTAGGAAATTCCTGACCAAACACACTGTTTAAATATCTTTGTTTCTTATGCCAGTTCTTGCAATGTCTTGCAAGATGAGATGGATTTTCACAAACAAAGCAACACTTTCTTTGGTTGCATTTATAGACTTCTTGCTCGCTGAAATAGGTGTGATTTGACAAATAAGGTGATTTGGGTGGGTTAACTTGTTTGTAACCTCTATCTGCCTGATAATCATGATCATTTGAAAACTGAGAAGCAAAATAATTTGAATGCCTAGGTCTCTGACGAGAATAGTAACAGGTACTATCAAACTGGTTGTAATGTTGAGAATTTTTGTTGCAATTTGTATTATGAGAAAAAGGTTTTTTAGGTGGTACGTATTTACATGATGTGGTTGGTTTTTCATTCTCAAAATATTATTCATGATTTCTTAATTCCTCAACATTAGTACCAGTTGATGAGCAGTTAGGACCACTCTGTTCATCAACCTTGTCGTCAATTGTTTCATCATAAACTGTTTCACAATCTGAATCAAGTGAAGAACATTCATTTTCATTACAATCATTTTTACAACTTTCATCACTTGAACTTTCACAAAATACATGATTTGATCATGACTTTAAACTTCCCAACATAGGTTCACACACTTTATTACAAACTGGATTGTTAATTGATTTGGTTAGATCCACACAAGATTTAAAACATGGTTCTAACTCTCCTTTTTTGCTTACAAGCCATGCTAACCTTCCCACATTCACCATTGTTTACATCACTTGCTTCACAAGACACATTGATGTTAGATTTATCAGATGGTAGGACTGGAGCTGTAGTTTGTGAGACAGGAAGAACAAATTTCACAGGTTTTGCTATTCTACCAACCCCATATGACATTTCTTCCTCAGGAGAAGTATTATAGCTGAAGTGGGGAAAACTGGTATAATTATCGTTCAAAGGTGGAGGTACATTAGTATAATCATACCCTAGCCCAAACAACAGCTTAGTACTTCTCTGTGCGCCAATAATATCATCTGATTTCTCAGATGATGTTTCAAATCTTTCGACTATCTTTTCTTGTTTCCTTTTATTAGAAGCATCAAGTTTCAAAATTTCAATTTCATATTTAAGTTTTGAAACAATGTTCTTATAATAAATTACTTCTTGCTCTGCTTGAAAAATTTTAAGTCTCAGTTTTGCTACATCATGACGGTGAGTTTCAATCTTTTCAATGTAAATCTTATCAGCTTTTACACATTCAGTGTTCAATTCTTTGAGTTTTGAAACTTCCTTCAAAACCTCATTATGATTGTGTCTATAAAAGTTAACCAAGTTTGTGCACACTTGAGAGCAAAGCCTGTGATTTACCTCATCACTGGGTGATGCTTCAGACACTGTTGTTGAAGGTGAAGACGCTTCGTTGTTGGAAGAGAAAGCCATTCCTGCCATGTTGAGAGGATTCTGCAGCTCGGTCATCCCAATCCATGCTGGTATGGACCTCTGTTTGAGAGACAAGGGCTCTTGAGTTTTAGCTTGAGCTTTGATTTCCCTTGTGTGGATGATTTCAAATTCTTGGAACCTACGTGCTTGGCTTTTGCACCTTATGCTTCTTTCCAGCTGGCTTGTTGTTCTCCTCATCAGTCACCTCTATCACACGAATGTCATTTGCTTGTTTTGGAGGATTTATGCATTCTCTTGAAAATTAACCCATCTCACCGCAGTTATAACATTGAAGCTTATCTTTATCAAAACCAATCCTTTTCCTGTCAAAGTCCTTAAAACTTTCTTTCCCAATCCTTTTCATGAAGTTTATAGCTCTGTGCACTGCCATAGCCATTTGATACTTGATGTCCATCTTCTCGACATCCTTGTGGTTGATGTCTTTTAGATCTCCTTACTCAAATTGTGGCGGCAACAAATTTCCTTGCAATAACTCTTCATGGCTTGAAAGAAAAGCATTAATAAGTGAAACATTGGAGTCATTCAACAAAGGAAGTGCTTCACAGTAGCTGGAACTTTTGCTTGGCTGAGTTTTTGAAGAAAAGGTAATCCCATGGGCTTTCAAGGCTTGCTCAACTGCACTATCAACAGCCTTCTGAAATGAGCTTGAACTGGATGACACAGATTGATTGCTGGTTGAGATAAATGCTGTTTTTTGTGGAGGCACAACTGGAGAGTACTTTGGAGTGTTAACTGGGTACGTGTTTTGCTGAGTTTTGCTTATGAAAGCAGTAGGCATTGATGATGCGGTATTCATCCCAGCTTGATTAAGAGAACTCATATGATTGTTCATCCTCATCTGCTCATCTATTTCAAATGACTTGATGGTAGATATCAACTCAGTGGTTGTCATGAGATTCAAGTTGGAAGTTCTTTTGATTGTCATAGTATTTGTACTCCAGGTATAAGGCCAAGAGTTCATCAACTTGTGATTGACTTCGGAACTCACGATGCTGACATCGGCATCTTTGATTCTTACTAACAGCTTTTCAAACCTTTTAACCAAGTCTCCCACACACTCACATTGACGATAGTTGAACATATTGAACTCTTCCTTCAACAAGGCCTTCTTGTTTTCCCTTATTTCAGCATTTCCTTCAATTTTCTCTAACAGGGCATTCCACAATCCTTTGGCAATTGTATATTCTTGAAGAGTCTCAGTGATTTCATTGGAGAGACAGACAGTTAGTGTGAGATATGCTTTCTTATCTTGTTCCATCAGGGTCCTATCATTCTGATCATAATTTTCAATGGGCTTTGGTTGGTCCCCATTGGCAGGGGTTATCATGGGAACATGAGGACCTATTTCAAAACATCTCATCAGCTCACAGTCTGTCAAAGCAATAAAGTTTATGAACCTCCATTTGAAATCCACAAAGTTATCATCAAGTGTCATAAACTTTGGAGGTTTCGTGGCGGTTCCCGCTTGGTTCTCAAGTAACAAGTACCTCTTCAACAACTCAAAATCAGTACTAGGCATGATTATAACATTTTCAAACACCAACAATCCTTAATCAGATGAGATTTTAAACAAAACTAAAATTTCACACAGGATGCGATGAAAAATCTGATGCGATGCGAAACAAATGATGCGAAGCGAAACAGATGATGCGAAGCGAAACAATCTGATGCGGAATGGCTTGAGCGAAGCGAAACAACTAGCGAAGTGAAAAAGTTCAATGCGATGCGAAATCTTGTAGCGAAGCGAAACCTTTCTGCAAAGCGAAATGACGTGCGATGCGAGAATTTTCAATCTTCCAGAAACAATCTTTCTTGGGATCCGTTTTACCTAACTTGTCAAATCTTAGTCAAAGGTTAGTACACCAACTTGTTAAGTACATGCGATGCGAAATTGTTTGAACACTTCATTTTAACAACTTTCAAGCTCGAATTCTTGAGATTTAACACCTTTTATGCTTAAGAAGTTTACCAAGAACACATCTTAAGTCATTTTGTGAACTTAAAGCTAAAACCTTTTTGTAGTTTTTCTTTGTAGAAACACTTTGTTTTCACTTTTCTCAAGATTAAAACCCAAGGTTGTGATCCAAAAACCTCAACTAGTGAGCCGAAGCTCTGATACCAGTTGCAGGTCCCAAAACGGGTGGATCTAACAACTATTCTTGGATCAACCAAACTCGGTGCTAGTTGAATATCACACTGGGTCACCTTTGGTCTCAGATCTTGAGGGATTTATTTCTGTTTCGGTTTAGAGAGTATGAGTGAGAGAACTTCGGAAAGAAAGATGACAATTGACAAAACCTTGATTTCTCATGGCATGCTTCCTATTTTTAGGGAAGCATGCATGAGAAGTTGTTTATATCATTTGGCCCAATGGGCTTGTTTACATATGGCCTTGGTCCCAAGTACATATAAAAAGAACATGATAAGCCCAAAACAAAAGATCCAATACAAAAGACTTATAAAAACTAAACGGGACCTAACCGAATCTTGGATGAAATATGGAAGGAAAGGAGGGTTTGTGTGTGTACAGAGAGTGTGTATGTGTGTCTGGAGGTTGAATATAGATAAATGAGGATGTTTAGGGTTTTATGAAGATTTATGAACTTATGTACTCTAATCTCATAGACTTAGGCCCCTAACCATTCTCCAGTCCATACTTAAATCCTAAGTCTAGCACTGCGTCTCATTAATATTTAACAGAATTAAATAACGACACACAATAAACAATAAAAACTTCTTTTGTTAGATATTCCCAAAAACAAGGATGTTACCAGGATTCTTTACATGTTAGTAGTTTGAGTAAATGACCTTTTACTAGCTAGATAATCATTCTCAAAAACTTTGTTTTTAGATAAATATCCTCATTCTTACAACTTGGTGATGACCAACTCGGTATGTTCATATCAACCTTTTCATATAAATTTATACAGTTTTCAACATAAGAATCATTAGTCAAATTAACACAATCAACGTCTGAAACAACATCAACATTTTCATCCAAAATATCATGACCAATGCCAAAATCAACATTATCACAAGCATACATTAATATCTATAAATGAGTTTAACGTATTTTGCTTGGAACATAATTATTATCAGTACAGACAGAGTTGACATTTGATTATTTTGAATTCACAGCACCTCAAAAAGTGAATCCAGAACTCCATTCTTATCACAAGTCATTGCATCTTCCAATGATTCCTTATCTCCTAAATCACCCGCTGAATAAGATGAAATGCTATTAGTACTTACTGGTTCACTAATTGGATATACAGTCACAGATACTGCAGTAATAAATGTCTTAGGTTTTGGTACATGACCAATTCCATAGACCATTTCGTCTTCTTGATGAGTGTTGAAACTAAAGTGGGGTAGGGGAGTATAATTGTGGTTAAATAGTGGTGGAACAACATCATATCTATATCGAAGACCCCTCTTTTGTTTCACCCTTAATTATGAACCAATTATACCATTTGACTTATCAGACGCCATTTCAAACTTATCCAAAATTATTTTTCTTTTGGAAAGTTCAAGCTCAAGTTCCTCAATTTTAGCATTTAAATTAGTCACTCGTTCTTTATGAGAATCAAATTGCAAATTTGCTTCAAATAACTTTCGATTTAAGTTTTCCATGTCATCATGATGAGTGTTACAGTAGAAACTCGATAAATTAATACTCGATTATTTAATAAACTCTCTAAGATAATATTTTTTGCCGGTCCCGACTCGGGGATAGGGTGCTAAATTAATAATTCGCTAAAATATAAGATAATACATTTTTGATAATTTCTTTAGACCCCATATAAAATATAAATTAATAATTCCTTATATATAGCATATTACATGAATGATTTATGAAGGTTTCTTGAAAAATGACTCAATTGTCTTTTGTTTTTGGTTGAAATCAATTTCCCCTTGAATCTCGTCTCTAATTTTCGCTTGACTCACCTGCAAACCATAGTTACTGTGAACCCATTCTTGCAATTGCTTTTGAGTGAGACTTGGATTATCCTTGTTGTGCTTGCATAATGCTCTTCGAATCTCATCTGTAATTGTTTTTTTTTTCACACCTTTAAGATGGGAAGCCATGTTGTGTGTATGATTTTTTTGTGTTAACCTATTTTGATCTTGTATTTATATAGAAAATATTTTTAATGTCCATAAAGTGATACATTGAACACAAGAAGCATAATAAGGTGGGAGATTGAAGGTTTCTTTCAAATTGAGCCGTTCATTTGATATACATGCATTGTATACAATAATTAAGTGGAAGTTTGAAAGGTGTTTGTAAACTAAGTATTCTACTATAAATTAATAAAATATTAATTAATATATAAATTAATAATTATTAGTGTATCGATTAATTAATAACTCTTTTAATTAATAAATTTTGGTGGTCCCAAAAATATTATTTTATAGAGTTTCTACTGTAATTCTATTAGTTAATATATTTTGAGCCTTCATATATTCCTGATTTTAGTATCTTAGACCAACAAGTTCTTCTAACAAGCTAGCATTATGGGATCTATAGTTTTCTCCTTTATCTATGCATAATTGAGAGCATAAGTGTGTGCGTACCTCAGGAAGGATAGGGTTTGTATCACACCCTGACTTAGGGCCTAGAAGTTTGACCAATATTTGGTACCTATTTTGTAAATATATTAGAGTTGCGGGTTAATTTTAGCGGAAGACTTTAAGTTATAAAATATTAATTTACATTAAAAATTTACTCGGGAATTAAACACCCGAGAATTAGTTTATAAAACATTGTTTTATCATATTACAAGGATTCTATTATCAAACTAAGACATCTTGTAATATGAGCTTCTATTTCAATGATGAATCTGATCTTTGCTACTGGTTACTTAACTTAATTACCTGCAATGTGGGAAAAAATACGTCAGGGTGCTGGTGAAACGTTTGACTCAAAAGTATTTAAACTACTATTATAATACAAATATAGTTTTCTGTACAAGCTCAGTGAAAATGTCTTTTATTTATGGGATTTGTACCATTGCCCTATACATACAATTCAAGGGTTCTCTGAGCCACGTCGCCCCTGTTTGAAGAATTGGTTATGACTGCATGCATGCACAGTTTTGCTTGGATCCAGACACATGTGTAATCGGTATGAGTTGCTTTTATTTTCTATCTTGTTTTATAACATTTTAGGAATCACGTAATCTCAAGTAAACGTTTGTCTGACTCTTTAAAGAAACAACTCGTTTATCTTATAGAGTATAAATCTGTTTTGACTATTTGTAAAAGTTTAACGTATTCACATGTGCCGTCGGTGTTTGTTTGAAAACCTTCTTGATATGAATGATGTTAACCTATAAATAAATATGTTTGTATAATTATCTGGATGGTGTTTCTTGATTAGATTGCAGACCTTAAGTCTGGTTTAACCTTGATAAATTTTTTAACTTTACCTTTGAAATCATTTGGGAAAAGACATTTGGAATTGCATGACTTGAAATAGCATGCTTTGGCCTAATAGGTTCTAACACGTTTGTGAAATTCTCCAAGTAAGTAAACATGTCCCGCGGTTGATTGGAATTTATACGAATTACTTTTATTTGACAAGAAACTCACTACTAGTGTTATCCCCCTTCCAATTACTACATGCCCGGCAAAATATACTTTTGCTAACATTACTTCTTCAAGAAGTAAAATTTTGAAAATCTTTTATGAATGTTTAATAATCTTTTCAAGGTTAAAGGCCATAGCCTTGACTGAGTCTAAGCTATTTATAATAGAACTTAAAATAACTTAAACCTAGTTCCTACTTTAGTGGTGACACTTGAATATAATAACAATAAGAAAAGAGCGGCAACTCGTTGGTAGGATCTTTGTGAAATAGAATAAATAAACACTTGGAAAATCAACAGGACTTCGAGGCTTCGTTACTTGCACCTATTATGAGAAAATGGGTCTTTGGTTCGTCGTAACGAAAGGGCCAATTCCCTAGGCTATGTGTGTGTTTGTGAAGGTGTTTTTAAGATGAGAATAGCTCAAACCCTTGCGTATCGTGATGGATCTAGACAACGGCTGTCGCGATACGCACCGCGGCAATTTCTGCTGACCTATCACGTGTTGGCACGTGGCCTGTCAAATCGTGCCACGTGTTGACACGTGGTTGGACACGTGTACCCGGTAACTTAACGTGGTTATCGTGTATCTTGATTATCCAATGGGTTTAACCATCGCGTAGCGCCACACCCCCAAGTTTTTTTTTATGTTAGGATCCATCACGTATCGCAAGGGGTCTATGATTGTCCTGTCGCATAGCTCGATGGGTCTGAAACTTCAAAACGTTCATTTAAAGTCCCTAAACTTTGAGAATTGGCATTTATAAGTTAATCTTAAATCGGAAATTTTCAGGATGTTACAGTTTGCTTGGCTGCTTCCACTTGCAGCACTCGTCTCAGCTTTATCGCCATTCACAAACACCATCCTAGCAAAGTTCATTGGCAACATCAGCTCACTCATTTGCCCAATTCTTCTTCCCGGTTCCAAAACCATTAATCCTTTCGCCTTCAGACACATCCACAATATTTACATCACCAGCATGCTTTCTTGGATTTATGCACTCCCTTGAAAGTGCCCCGTTTAGTTACAGTTGTAACAATGAAGCCTGTCTTTGTCAAATCCTATGTTGTTGTTGCTGACTTCGTGAAAGCTGCTCTTTCCATATTTCTTCTTGTAGTTTGTGGCTCTATGGACTTCCATGGCCATCTGGTACTTAATATCCATCTTCTCAAAATCCTGTTCATTAAATTCAGGTAGATATTCTTGAGAAATGATGGAGGTAGGATTTTCCCTTTTAACAGCTCGTCATGAGATGCCATGAAGGCATGGAACAAAGAAATACGGGAGTCATCAACTTGAGTGGTGGAGTGGCTTGAACTGCTTGAGTTGTTGCTTGATACCATAAGCTTTTAAAGCTTGATTAATAGCCTGGTTTACTAAATCTTGAACAGAGTTTAGAGTTTCCGATTCTGATGCAACAACAAATGAAATGTAGGCTTTGTTTTGTCCACTTGAGTTACAGTTTGAACCTCTTTTACCCCATCAACATCATGAATAGTCATATGTGATTGAGTTAGAAAAGCTGATCCAATCCATGAACTTGTGGAAAGACCATCTTGATTTAGAGAACTAACATGGTTATTCATTTGGTGGGGTGTCATCCATCTCAAATGATCTGATGGTGGAGATTAAATCCATTAGAGGTTTTGTGCTCAGATTCGTGGTTCTTTTAATGGTAGTCACATTACTGTTCCACATATAAGGAAATGAGTTCAACAACTTTTTATTGACTTTAGACAACTCCCGAATAATACCGGCACTCCTCATTTTCATATTTAAAGCTTCAAATCTGCCATGAGTGATGCAACAATTTAACTTTGGAAATGATAAACGGGGAATTTAAAACATATTAAATTCCCCGTTTAACATTTCCATTAGGCATTCTCTCATATCAAAGTTCCCATCAAATTTCTCAACCAAGGCATCCCACGGTGCCTTTGCCGTTGTGCATTCCCTAAGATTGGTTTTGAGTGATTGTTGTGGAAAAACACGTATTGAGATAACCATATGCTTTTTGATCTTCAAGAAATCTTTGGAGATCAGTTTGTGTAAGAGCTTCGGAAGGAACAACAACTTCAACACCATTTGCCATAGTGACGACTCTATGAGGATCGTTTTCAAAAGATCTTATCATCCCATAATCATTTGTTCTAATAAAGTTTTTAAATCTCCATTTCCAAACATCAAAGTTGCTTTCAAAACTCAAGAGTCGGGGTGGCTTATTAGCAGTTTGATGTGTGTCTAATAACCCTATAATAATGACCCTCACAACTAAGCTTTAATATTAAAACGAAAATCCTAAAACCACACACAACCGGCAAGTGTACCAATCGCAAGTAGTATAGACATAGGAAGTCCGAGTATCGAACACGTGGACACGTAAGACGCTAACGATTACTAACCCTTGACAAGACCTACCTTAGAATAATATTATATTGATTTTTGATTTCTAATTACTTAACTGAACTGCCCTAACTGACTGACAAAACTTACCAAAAATAGAAAACTTAACGGGGAACTAACTGTATTAACATAGGTTGGAGAAAAACGTCTACCTAGGTCTAAATCAAATTGTAGGCCTGACAAGCTAATGGATTGGATGACTTCAAGACACCGGTCCCTAAAGATGACACGACTAAGGATCGCTCGGGCTCACTAGATTACCTCTCGGTCTCACTCAATAAACCCTAACTACTCAAAATCGGCTAAAATGACCAAACCGGGAAATAATTGCTAACGTGTTCTAATGCTAGATCACCTCTCGGTCTCACCAACACTCGACCCTAAAGGCAATGAATACTACACAACCAAGGATATAGGAACAATTCAACTTAAACCAAAATAGATCAACTAATCACTCAAAACACCTAAACCTGACAAGAAACGGACTCGCTCTCGCGCAAACCTTATTCTAACATATAAATGCAATGAGATGACCCTACTCCTTATCACCTCTCGGTATCAAAGAAAGTGTCTAACCGCTGTACTTTAACCAAATAATCATGCAACAAAACCCTACGGTTGTTCCTACCGCAAACAAACCCTAAACACCAAGTCTAGAATCAAACAATGCACCGATCAATCAATACAAAACTAATCAATCAACACACGGGGTTTATGCAATAAATTAACCAATATTTCCAGCCCTTAAACACAACCTATTTCATGTCTAAATCAAACTTTACAATAGCAAATAAGGTCTATCAATCAAACAATCCATAAAACTTATCAAAACCTAACAATCAACATCATTCCTAGGTAGAACTAGCAAGTTTAGCCTCTCATATTATTTGGACAGCCATGAACATTTAATAAACACATCATTAAACTCATACCAATCATCTTAACAAACATCCAATGATCAACAATAATCAATAACAAATCAATCTTTCAAGTAATTGCAAAACTAGTAACAATTAAACAAGAAAATCAAAGTTGATGAACAATGAAATTATTGAAAGGATATTTGGTGTTCCGGGGCTGCTCCTTGGCTGTAAAACGATGATGAATCAATCCCAAGGCTTGCACTTGCTTCCTTCTTCCTTCCCTAGCCGCCACACGATCAAACCCTAAGCCGAAAAAAGATTTTCCCTTGCTTCCTTCCTGCTGCCTGCTGCGATCGACCTAGAGCTCCCTAGCTTAGGGTTTTTTTTTCTTTTTTATAATATATTATAATAGTAGGCTTGGGCTTTTCCATGATGTAACGGATCAGGCCTTGAGTTTTTACTTGAAAACGTATGCGTAAATGGCTCGTAAACTACTTCAAAAGCTCGGTTCTTTCTTTCTTTCACCCAAAACCTACAATATGAATAAATTTATGTAAAACCTATCTAAAATGAGTTAAAACACATAAAATGTAGCACAAAAACGTAGATAAAAGGTGCGGAAAATACGAGTGGTTTACAACACATCAAATATCCCCACACTTAAGAATTTTTCATCCCTGAAAAAGAATACTACACAGGATCGTTTCCGAGTTTTAACCGACCACTCTTGGCTTTATTTATTTATTTATTATTAATATATATATATATATATATATATATATATATATATATATATATTCTTTTTAAAGTGTTAGAACAAGTGACCCGTTACCCAATTATTTCTTCCAACTTTTACCTAATAAGCTAGATCAGGTCGATTGCCGGTATTGCTGTCCACTTTAAACCCATGCCCCTAATACTTACCGAGACAAATAAGGCGTGACAATTCTATTAATTTGTACGACTAAGTGGAACCCACACCTAAAAGCGATGTTGCCACTTCACCAATTCCATTATGGTTTTACCGGGCCGAGCCACCCAAACTTAACTTAAACCTTTTGCCACATGATTAAAACATTTCGACTCATATACAAACTATAAACTCTAGCTCTATTTCAAGTGCAAGCAATTACAAATGCATCTCTTTTATTTTATTTTTTTTCTGCCTTTTGGCTTTTTGCTTTTTTTTTTACTCATAGTATATGACTTTGCATGAATAGAAACAAATACAAAAGATAAAACAACTAATATGTACAGACGATCATGTGACGCGAGGCTTGAGTATGACCCGGCTTTTCATTCCAGTCCTGTCACGAGCTTAGTTAAACAAACAAAACCCCTAAGATGTTTCCCACTAAAGTCAGGCCATTTAAAAGGTTCAATTAGGTCAACAACCAAACCGCCCTTTCATTCTCAAAGGCTGAGCCTACCGACACACGATTACTGAGTCTAAACCGTTCGGTTACCATACATTACATGCGGGTCTAATGGACACTGTTCTTATTTATTATATATATATATATTGAAAACACCAAGAAGTTATAAAATAACTACTACTCGGTAATAATATCGTCTCCTGTTTAACGTAGAGAAAACAAATTTCAAGGGACTATTTTTTCAAAATTTTTCAATTTTTTTATTTATTTATTTTTTTAATATTTTATTTATTTATTTATTTATTTTTTCAAAAATTTTCCTACAACTAAGTGAAATAAACCCCATCCCCACACTTAGAACGAAATCGTCCTCGATGAGTACAAGGAAAAGAAATGAAATAAAATAAAAATAAAACAGAAAATAAAAATAAAGTATACAAGACTAAAACAAAGAACGGGTTACTCCCCTGATTTGTGTGCAGAATCCTCAATAGTTGAGTAGTATCCAAACGACCGTATAGCATTTCATTCGCGGCCACAACCTCTGGAGAACCTGTTCCATAACGCCATCATAGCTACCATGCGCATAATATAACCTGCAGAACTCAAAGTCGCTCGCATGTAGCGGCGTACAACACGGAAAACAAAAATATAAGCAAATAAATATATTTTTTGTTTTTGGTTTTTATAATTTTTTTTTCAATAATGGAACACCCCTTAAATCGACCGACTCGAATGGAGATTGAGTACGAGCGGTTTCATCTTCCAACATCCTGAAATAGACAAAACAAATAAAACAGATAGCACAAACATATAACAAAAATACAAACTCTACAACTCGGGCAGTCTCCCGAGTGGTGCATCCATCACGTCTACGTCTCATAGAGCGAGTCAAGGTAGAATACCTCGACCGTCTGATCAGTCATCGGCTCGCCAGTGTAGTGCATCAGTCTATCACCGTTCACCATAAACGTCCCGCCTTTATCCTTTATCTTAACAGTGCCATCCGGGAAAACCTCAGTCATCATAAACGGACATGACCAACGGGATCTCAACTTTCCCGGGAATAACCTCAACGGGGAATTATACCATATGGCCATATCCCCACACTTAAGCTGCTCAATACCCTCTAACTTACGATCTTGCAGTTCCTTTACCTGCTGCTTATAACAATCTGAATGCGCGTAAGTATGGTCCCATAACTCCTCCAACTCAAACAACTGATGAACACGATGATCTCCGGTAGATAACTCAGAATCAAAGGAACACGACTCAAAGTCAGCATCAGAGGGGTGTTCAGTCAAGGTGACCATCTCAATCCCCGGGGTCTCCCTATCTAGGATAAGTGTGTCTGAGGCGGGGCCTCCACCGGGGTCACTGGAAAACTCCCCCACATGAGTCATGATCGTATCAATGAAGCATAGGGAGTCATCAGTCGATTTGGGATGCTTAGGTGACTGTCGAACATCAAACGTGACGTTCTCATCCCCGACTCGAAGGATCAGTTTGCCATCGCGAACGTCGATCAATGCATGTGCGGTGGCAAGAAAAGGTCTGCCCAGAATGAGTGGAACATTATCATCCTCATTCATGTCAAGAATAACGAAGTCCATCGGGAAAATGAACTTACCAATGCGAATGAGCATGTTCTCAACAATCCCATCGGATACTTCACGGAACGATCAGCAAGCTAGATACTCATCCTCGTAGGTATCGGTTCGCCTAAACCCAGCTTGCGATACATAGAATACGGCATGAGATTAATACTGGCACCAAGATCAGCCAGCGCATGAACCAACGTATCATCACTCAAGGTGCAAGGAATTGTGAAACTCCCTGGATTGGCCCTCTTCTCTGGTAACTTCCTCTGTAAGATAGCAAAACAACTAGCACTCAAAGGGAGGGAAGCTACCTCAACCAACTTCTCCTTATTCGAAAGAACATCCTTAAGGAACTTCGCGTGTTTAGGCATCTGAGTGAGTGCCTCAAGGAATGGGATATTAAGGTAAAGCTGCTTCAAAAGATCAAGGAATTTGGAGTTCTGATCCTCATCTCTATCTCTA
The DNA here is from genome assembly GCF_021521415.1 of Bidens hawaiensis. Lineage (NCBI taxonomy): Eukaryota > Viridiplantae > Streptophyta > Magnoliopsida > Asterales > Asteraceae > Bidens > Bidens hawaiensis. Next base: position 157,099 of record NW_027495310.1, on the reverse strand, counting down.
CGGACTCTCCCGGGGTATGGCAATCGGGGTTTTAGACTCTCGGTGGCTCGCTCGGTGACTGCTGTCTCTCGGCCTGTGCTGAACTCCCTGGGCTGCTCCTCTGGTGCACCTGGGCCGGCGGAGACTCCATCTGAATCTCCTCATCCACCTGCTCCTCTCCATCGACTGCAGGCTCCTCGACAACTCCTCTTCTAGATCTCTGCTGGATCACGGGCTCATCTCGTGCCCCTGCACCGCTCCTTGTCGTCACAGCCTTCACGAATCCTCTCGGGTTCTGTTCGGTATTACTCGGTAGCGTACCCTGCGGCCTCTCATTTAATCGACTGGCTATCTCTCCCAGCTGCCGCTCGAGATCCTTAATCGACGCTGCCTGATTCCTCATGAATTGCTCATGCTCTCGGAACTTCTCCTGCGTCTCTTTGTGTCGGGAATCTCCTCGTGCCATGAGCTGTGACAACATCTGTGTCTGCTGCGTCATCATCTCCTCCAAAGTGGGCTTCTTCTCCCACTGCTCGCTCCCTCACCGGCATCCTGGAAAAGGCTCTGACGCTGCTGAAAACCGAATTCGCTGCCGCTCCTCCAGTTGGAGTTCTGATTGCTCTCCATCCCGAATTATAAGAATTGGAAGAATTTGGATTTCGGTCAGGATTTCCTATGAAGTCTACGGCTTCCTCCTGCAAACTGACTGGGCACTGAACGGTATCATGCCCTCCTCTACAAATCTCACACAGCTTGCTCTTCGTTTGCAAGTCCTTCACCATCTTCGCCAACGCCTCGACCTGTGCCGTCAGTGCTGTGATGGTGTCCACCGAATGCATGCCTCGTGAGATGGAATCGGCGGTCTTACCTCTTCTGGTGGGTGGTCTCTGGTATCCACTCATAGCTAACCCGTTAAATAAAGCGATACACTCATCGGGATCCTTTGTTGTCAACAGATTTCCTCCCGCCGCCGTGGCAAGCATACTCTGCGTCGCGTACATCACTCCATTATAAAATTTCTCTACGACCACCCAATCTTGCAAGCCGTGGTTCGGGCACAACGCTAATAGATTCTTAAATCGCTCCCAGGTCTCGTAGAAACTATTGGTGTCCTCCATCTGAAAAGAATGTATCTGATTACGTAGACGAGCGGCCTTAGCCGGAGGATCATACTTCTCAAGAAATTGGGTCTGCATGGCAGCCCAAGTAGCTATAGAGCCCTGTGGGAGGGACTCGAGCCACAGACTCGCTTGATCAGTGAGTGAAAACGGAAAGACGCGGAGCTTAACGGCGTCTTCGGAAACGCCCACAAGATGGAAAGTGTCGCAGATACGCACGATGCGAGTGAGATGAGAGTGCGGGTTCTCGTGAAGCAACTCGTGAAACTGAGCATAATGAGCAATGGTATTTAGAATGTTCGATGGGATCTGCCAGTTCGTAGCAACTCCAATGGCGGGTGGTGCGATGCTGGATCTCGCGCCAGCATTGGCCGGTCGGGCCCGGTCTGCAACTGTCCTCCTCGGTGGAATGTTGCCCATGATCCTATCCCTATCGTCGGGGTCAACAGATGAAGAAGTGGACGAGGGTGAAACGGGACGATGTCTCTCACGAAACTCTCTCTCTGGCTCGAGAAATGCTTCAGCGTCGGGTGGTCCACGAGATCGAGTCTGTCGCATAAAAACTATAAGGAGAAATAAGATTATCTAAACTATTCTAACAATTAAGTCAAAATAAAACAAAAATAATTACAAGTAGCACAAAAGGTAAGTCCTAACTCGGATTGCTCTCAAAACGCCTAAAACCGTGTCCCCGGCAACGGCGCCAAAAACTTGATGTGTGTCTAATAACCTTATAATAATGACCCTCACAACTAAGCTTTAATATTAAACCGAAAATCCTAAAACCACGCACAACCGGCAAGTGTACCGATCGCAAGTAGTATAGACCTAGGAAGTCCGAGTATCGAACACGTGGACACGTAAGACGCTAACGATTACTAACCCTAGACGAGACCTACCTTAGAATAATATTATATTGATTTTTAATTTCTAATTACTTAACTGAACTAACCTAACTGACTGACAAAACTTACCAAAAATAGAAAACTTAACGGGGAACTAACTGTATTAACATAGGATGGAGAAAAACGTCTACCTAGGTCTGAATCAAATTGCAGGCCTGACAAGCTAATGGATTGGATGACTTCAAGACACCGGTCCCTAAAGATGACACGACTAAGGATTGCTCGGGCTCACTGGATTACCTCTTGGTCTCACTCAATAAACCCTAACTACTCAAAATCGGCTAAAATGACCAAACCGGGAAATAATTGCTAACGTGTTCTAATGCTAGATCACCTCTCGGTCTCACCAACACTCGACCCTAATGGCAATGAATACTACACAACCAAGGATAGAGGAACAATTCAACTTAAACAAAAATAGATCAACTAATCACTCAAAACACCTAAACCTGACAAGAAACGGACTCGCTCTCGCGCAATCCTTATTCTAGCATATAAAGGCAATGAGATGACCCTACTTCTTATCACCTCTCGGTCTCAAAGAAAGTGTCTACCCGCTGTACTTTAACCAAATAATCATGCAACAAAACCCTACGGTTGTTCCTACCGCAAACAAACCCTAAACACCAAGTCTAGAATCAAACAATGCACCGATCAATCAATACAAAATTAATCAATCAACACACGGGGTTTATGCAATAAATTAACCAATATTTCCAGCCCTTAAACACAACCTATTTCATGTCTAAATCAAACTTTACAATAGCAATTAATGTCTATCAATCAAACAATCCATAAAACTTATCAAAACCTAACAATTAATATCATTCCTAGGTAGAACTAGCAAGTTTATCCTCTCCTATTATTTGGACAGCCATGAACATTTAATAAACACATCATTAAACTCATACCAATCATCTTAACAAACATCCAATGATCAACAATAATCAATAACAAATCAATCTTTCAAGTAATTGCAAACTAGTTAACAATTAAACAAGAAAATCAAAGTTGATGAACAATGAAATTATTGAAAGTATATTGGGTGTTCCGGGGCTGCTCCTTGGCTGTAAAACAATGATGAATCAATCACGAGGCTTGCACTTGCTTCCTTCTTCCTTCCCTAGCCGCCACACGATCAAACCCTAAGCCGAAAAAAGATTTTCCCTTGCTTCCTTCCTGCTGCCTGCTGCGATCGGCCTAGAGCTCCCTAGCTTAGGGTTTTTTTTTCTTTTTTATAATATAATATAATAGTAGGCTTGGGCTTTTCCATGATGTAACGGATCGGGCCTTGAGTTTTTACTTGAAAACGAATGCGTAAAAGGCTCGTAAACTACTCCAAAAGCTCGGTTTCTTTCTTTCTTTCACCCAAAACCTACAATATGAATAAAATTATGTAAAACATATCTAAAACGAGTTAAAACACATAAAATATAGTACAAAAACGTAGATAAAATGTGCGAAAAATACGAGTGTTTTACAACACATCACAGTTCTGAATTCATCTTCAAGCATTAAATAACTCTTCAACAAATTTTCAGAATCAGAAGCCATCTTGAAACAGTCTAGAAATCAGCGAAAAATTTTGAAAATTCTAAGTATTATGAATTGCAATCGTATGGAACAGTAATGTGATTGCAAATTTAATACGAATGTGACTTGGGCAATAAATACGATTCACTTTGGATGCGATTCTGGAAGGATGCGACTCCGAACAATGATGCGATTGCAATCAGGTGACGAATGCGATTCTGAATGCGAGTGCGATTCCTGATGCGATTGGGATTGAGAAATAAATGCGATTGCAATGTAACACACAAAGGCGATTAGGATTTAGTCCCCAATGCGACTGCGATTCAGTACCTTACAATATTAACTTGCAAAACTAGCTATTCAAACACGATTCTTCCCCAAAACCACCTTTTTGACAAGTATGAAACACCAAACAATTTAAATAACCCGTAGTACACTTAAAGACACTCTTAAAACACTCAAACAAGACCAAAACCCAAGGTCGTGACCCAAGAACCTTAACTAGTAGAGCTGAAAACTCTGATACCAATTGTAGGTCCTTTTAATAGATCTCAAACTAGTTCTTGGATCAATCCTTGTTGTAAGTTAGGGGAAATCACTTTCAACATTTAAGGATCTCGGATCTTGAGTGTTTAATATTTATTATCTATTGTAATTTTGAGAAGATAAGGTAGAGAGAGAGAGAGAGAAAGAAGTTGGTTCAAGATGCTTTTCAAAAATTAGTATGCATGCCCATGCTACTTCTAGCATGGACCATACTTTTCTATTAATCAAATACCCAATGGGTTTGTTTACATATGACTTTAGACCCAAATATATAAATAGACTAAACGAAAGCAAGTAAACTACAACAGATAATAAAGTTAATTAATACAAAAGACTTAATCGATATAAATGGGCTCTACAAGATTGAAATTGCCTTTCCAACCAAATATAGAATTAATTAATGTTTAGAGATGAATAAACTAATTGTAATTGAGACTCAAATTGGATTATTCGTGTGTGCTAGTCCAACGATATAATTGAAAATCATAACGCAAATTACCTTTATGACTCTAAAGGTGATCAAAATAAAAGTGATTGACACCTAAAGTTAATCACATATTTATTTATAATCCAACAACTTTAATACTTTATTCAAAGGGTAAAGTTACATCTCCCACCACCACACATGTGTTTTATTGTAAATTCTGGTGAAGATTTTGTAAATGTTCAGTTTTTTATGGTACTTCAAGTAAATTAGAGTGTAAACCGACTTTCCGGTAGTGAATCAAAAAGAAACTCGGTCTACGTATCATAAGCATTTTATTCTTGTTATTTATTTAATGAATCATATGATTGTAAAATAACAATTTAATTAAGCTCATGAAATAAACGGTGGCTTAACTTTAAACTACAAATCTACAAATTCATGCCTCTAATTACAAATTTAAAGTCTTGTTTGCCTTATTAACTTAAAAATCGAGCATCAAACCTTTCTCTTGAAGCAACACTGGTATCAACTGTTAAAAAAAAACATTGGTATCAGTTGATCAAAAGACAATTAGCCCACGCTAGGTATGGACATGTTTAAGTATGCTTTGGCCCATATGCATTAAAGGGGTGGTGAACAAAACCCCTCATGATGTGCTTGAGTTAAGAGAGAACAAGATTGAAAAGGAGAGAAACATAAGAGAAAATTTAATGCTACCGATCTTTAAATATTTGAAAGGAATGAATAAAATTTTTATTTTGGTACATTAGAACACATATACTCGGGTAGCGTTTGGTATGCAGGAATAACAATAGGAATGGAATGATTCATTACGTGGAAATGAAAAAAGTGGTGTTTGGTTGCTCAATGGAATGGAATCATCCATTACACATGGAATCCCATTCCATCAAAACCATTCCTTCCCACCTCCCTTCTTTTTTTTTCATTCTATTCCTTCTTCATCCTACTTTCTCAACAGCACCACCACCACTACTATCGGCACCACCATCAACTCCGTCGACACCACCACCACCGTTGCCACCACCATCGCCACCCGCCACCACCATTTTCGTCGTCGGAGCTACCACCGTTGCCATTTTAAGTTTTTTTTTTTTTCTAGTTTGGGGTTAAAAAATATTTTGAGATAGAAGTGTTTTTATTATTTTTATTTCATTTCTACAATTTTTTTGAATACCAAACAATAAAAATTAATAATTGATTTAATTCCCATAGGTTAACCAAACAAGGAAAAGGAATAGTAATGATCTATTTCATTCCCTTGTCCATTCCATTCCTTTTCTCATTCCATTTCCCCTTCATTCCACTACCTCCAACCAAACATACCCTTGCTCTTAGCATCTTTTTGTTGATTACTTTCATAGATGATGGCGAATATAGTTGTAACTCAAATCTAATAAAAACTGGAAACTAACCACCATGAATCTTCCTTTTCCATTGTTTAAACTTTTAAGTGAATAATGATGAACATGTTAAAGATTTCATAGTTTTATCAATAACTAATAACCAACAAGAGTGTAAGAAAATTTTTGAATTGGTGATAGAAATTTCCTTTACTATATAAAGGAATTCATATATGGCATTTAGTTATGCATAAATATTATAAGAAATTTGTTAATTAGCAATTCAAAATGCACACCAATCACATGCATACCTAATTCAAATGAATGGCTTTAAAAATGTATGAGCCAACTTAGTAGAGAGAGAGGGAGAGATGTCATATAAGAAAGGGAAACTTGCATTCGGGTGGTCCATATACATACAATATAGATTGGTACCCTACAAAATTCATTAAAATTCAATTTAGAGGCTTTTTTCAGTGAAATAATTACATACTTAAAAGCTAAATGATTTCATCATTTTACATTATTAATTATCATTCAGATCTCAATAATTAATTTCCATTATGAGTTACGACAGATAACTATTAACATTTTTTTTAATTTTCTGTTGGCATCAAGTAAAGGAAACCCATAACCAATTAACTATATATGTACATTCATACAAGTATTGAATTTACATATCAAAAACGATAAATAAAATTGTAAACAACTAAACAAGAGTACATACATCCCAGAAACAATCCTAAAGTAGAAAGAAATTCACCAAAAGTTAGCAATTCAAGACTAGAGTTGTTACAGACCTGGACAGTATATACCTATTTATATGTGTATAGAGAGATCGTAATTCATAATAAGAACAACAAAGAAACCTTCGGCCATAAATACCAATATAACCCATTTATAATTGTTTCACCTAAAATTAAAAAAAAAAAAAATCAAAGATTAGAAATTTGTAACATCAAGAAAATATCAAAATTAAAGATTAAAACTTTATCAACTAGAGATTTCTAAACATGATAGAAATTGAAAACTAAGCCCTCTTAGGGTCTTGACGTTTACCCGAATTCAAAATTCAAAATTCAAAACCAGGAAACTAAATAAAAAAATCATAGATCAAGAAAACGAAATACAAATCAAGAAGCCATCTTTCTTTTGTCTTCTAGTATTGATCCTGTCTCTATCTTCCCACGGCTTTATTGAACCGCCAAGATTATTATGAAAACAAACACAGATCTGATAGATCAGAACCCATGCAGTTCAAGAAAGCCGTGGAAGAATAGAAAGAGAACCATTTTAATGGCTGTTTTGCAGATCTGCAATGGAAACCCTAATTAGGGTTTTTGAAAGAAACAGTTTGCAGAGGAAAGAGAGGAAGTTGCAGGCTGAAGAAGGGAGGAAGGGTGAGTATTTATAGGAGAATGGGCTTCTTTTTACCACCAATCCCGAGAAGAATATAGAGTATAATGAAACTCATGATACCCCACCTTTTTTATTTTTACTAACCAACTCCCACTTTTTATTATTTATTTATGTATTTAATTGTTTATTTAATATGAAATAATGTATTCTTTTAAAATATGGATACTAAGTTTAATATCATACTGATCCTTGTATTTAGAGAATGGTTCAATTTATTATTTTAGTAGATTTTATCCTTGGGTGTTGTTTTTATTTTTCGATTTTAATATTTATATATATATTTTTTATTTTAATTTTATTTATTGTAAGAGAGTTAATTAGACACTTAGGGTTTGATGATTAAAGAGTTTCACATAAATGAGATGCTATAATCCGCTTAAAAGATATCTGAGATTGGTAAGACTCATGATTCGCCACGTATTATGGGTGATTTTTTTACATTTTTTGTTTTTTAATATTTATGTTTTGGATTTTAATTTTTTTTCTTGGAAGAAATTTAATAATATACTTAGGGTTTGATAATGAAAAGATTTCACAAATAAATGATATATTATAACCCGTTTAAAAACTATCTGAATTTGGTGACCCGTGACCCGCTTTTTTTTTTTACTATAAAATTGTTTCTTAATTATAAAATATCTTCTTTTTTTAAATCAGATATTAATTTTTAGTATATCCTTATTTAATAGGATTTGCACATCAAATATATGGTAACATTAATTTTTAATTTAATAAGATGTTATAACCCGTTTAAGAGCCATCTGGGTTTGGTGAGACTCATACCTGTGAATTCGGGTCAATTGCATGAGAAGCTTTCATCTACAAATAAAATAATCTGGTGACTTGAGAGAATTTAAGAAGCAACCAGAGAGCTTTTAAATGTTTCGTTTATATATATTATACATTTTCATATATGCCAAGTTCATCGAAAATACACTCTCAGTCCTCGGTCTTTAAAAATATTTGCATATTCAAACCCAAAAAACATTTACCTACCGAATCCAAGCACTTGTTTATTTTTCTGAATTTTCTTTTTTTGGTCCGTGATTGTTAACGTTTGCAACATTGATCTCTTTGACAAAATAAAGTAAAATACAATCCAAAAAAAAATTTAAAAGTAGAATAAAAAAAATTAAAAATAAAGATAAAAATAAAATTAAAAACAAAACATAAAATATTTAAAATAATATTTTAGAAAACACAAACAAAACAAAACAAAATAAAAATAAAAACAAAAACAAATTTAAAATAATTAAAATAATTTTAAAAAATAAAGTTAATATTGAATTAATTTACATAATTTCGTTAAGAAGGATTACGACGTGGAATCATATCGATTTGCAAAGCCCTAGATCGCGTTTTTATTTTGATATTATTATGTCATAAACTCATAACCTACTGTAGATATTGTCCACTTGTTTAACTTGACAAATGTTTTGATGTTAACGTGAAACATTTAAGGTTCAATTAGGCACAATACCTATGTGGACCCACTTAATCAGACATGTTGCTGATTCCATCATGTCTCGGGCCTAGTTTGTGTTAACATATCACCTCAACTTGACTTAAACCTTTCTTGGTTGATCATAGTACTCTTATTAACATACTTGACACTTTGTGCTTTTTTTGCACACTTGACTCGATCTAGAAAAATTAAAATAAAGCAAAAGATTCAGGGCCTTGACAATCAGATCTTGTATGACTACAAACAGAGAAAGCCCAAGGCTTGAATCAAAATAAATGAAGAAATAAAGCAGAAGTTAAAATTTCAAAGATTGACTCTTTTTCGGCTCTTTTTCTTGATTTTTCCTTTTCTTCTCTTTTTTTCTTTTTCTTTTCTTGACTCTTTTTCTTTTTCCTTTTCTTTTCTTGACTCAATGAAAATTAAAAATTGACACGGATTTCATAAAACAACTGTGATTAGGTAAAGAGAGCCTTGGGTATGTCATGTATAATTACATTTATGTCTTCATGAATATGACTTCGCGGAATCATGCAACCGTTTCATAATCGTATATCCACTAGTACCGACAAATATTTAAGTTTATATCACCCCACACTTACTTGTTTGTCAAGCCTATCTACACATCTATGAATGATTTTGTAGACTTTTGATCTACTCTTTTCATGCGCTAGTATCATTGCATACCAATGTACTATCATTTTCCTTAATGTCGGATCAATCCTTAATTGAAAATTTTAAATATCCGACTCCCAGGAGTCCCTCTAAGCGGGACAATACATTTTGAATTTTCTGAAAATTTTTCTTAATTAGGGGTAAAGATGAAATTAATATTATATATAAGAGTAAAATTTTTTTGTTAAGTCAAGTGACTCGATTTTGGGTTTTCTTAAAGTAAATTTTAAAATCTTTTTGGTGAGTTAAATTTAACTCATTTTCTCCTTTTAAAATTGTGACATATTTGAAAAATATTTACAATTTTAAAATAAAAGATAATATTTACTCAAAAGAAATCATGCCCAAAGATTCAACGAGATATAAAAATCGGGCACGACTAAAGGCTTTTATAAAGAGATCAGCAAAGTTAAAATCAGAATGGACCCTTTTTATGTTGACAAGCTTACAATCAAAACAATCGCGAATGAAATGCATTCGGATGTCAATGTGCTTTGTCTTTGAGTGTTGGACCGGGTTTTTAACAATCGCAACAGAAGCCTCATTATCACATTTGATCATTGTATCATAGTAATTCAAACCGTAATCCAGCAGCTGATGCTAGATCCAAATAACTTGTGAGTAGCAACTGGATGCGGCGATGTACTCGGCTTTTGCTGTGGAGGTGGACACAGTGGCTTGCTTCTTGCACTGCCATGAGATCAACCGGTCTCTCAGGAATTGGCATCCTTTCGATGTTGACTTTCTGTCTAAATTGCATCCCTGTAATCACTATTAGTGTAAGCATGATGTTCGAAGGGGGACTCCTTTGGATACCAGAGTCCTAAACGTGGTCTTCCCTTCAAGTATCTGAAGATACGTTTGACAGCGGTCATGTGAGATTCTCTTGGACCTGACTAATATCTGGCACACTGATAAACAGGGAACATAATGTCTGGTCTGCTTGCAGTAAGATACATCAGGGAGCCAATCATGGACCAATATAGGTGTTGATCGGTTGGGTTTCCTGATGGATCAGGAGCAAGGACAGATCTTGTAGCGATTGGAGTCATGAATGCCGTTGAGTCCTTGAATCCAAATTTCTGAACAATGTCATGAACGTACCTTTCCTGATGAATTAAAATCCTGTCCTTCTTTTGTTCAACTTGCAAACCCAGGAAGAACGCCATCTCCCCCAAGGAACTCATCTCAAATCGCTGCTGCATAACCTTCAAAAACTCCTTGCACAAATTCTCATTCATGGATCCGAATATAATGTCATTAACATACACTTGGACCAGTATCAGATCTCCCTTAACCTTCTTGACAAAGAGGGTCTGATCAACAATTCCTCTTTTGTACCCATTCTTTACCAAATGGTCAGGCAGTGTGGCATACCAGGCACGAGATGCTTGGTGAAGACCATATAGTGCTTTGTCAAGTCGATAAACATGATTAGGATCTTCAAAACCTGAAGGTTGGCTGACGTAGATCTCTTCTTTAACCTTTCCGTATAAGAAAGCAATCTTCACATCCATCTGATATACTTTGAAGTTCATATACGATGCGTAGGCCAAAAAGATGCAGATTGCCTCTAACCTGGCCACAGGTGCATAAACTTCATCGTAATCAAGTCTTTCATGTTACCAAAAGCCTTGCACAACAAGCCGGGCTTTATTTCTGATGATAACCCCCTTGTCGTCCTTTTTATTTTGGAACACCCACTTCATTCCAATTGGTTTCTTATAATCTGGTTTCTTCACTAGCCTCCAAACATTCAGCTTCTTGAACTGTAACAGCTCCTCTTGCATCGCTTCAACCCAAGAATTCTCTTTCAATGCGACTCCATAGTCCTTGAGCTCGACTTGCGAAATAAAACAAGCAAAAAGACATCTGTTAATAGTACTAGAAGTACTGCATGTTCGAACGCCAGCGGATGGATCTCCAATTATATTCTCAGTTGGATGTCGTCGACGGATCGGTAATTGAGGAATTTGCTCGACTGGTGTTGCCTCGAGTTCCACTGACAAGCTCTCCATGGGATGAAATACGGCAGTCACATTGACAGGAACATTTGGTTGAGGATCACTTGCACCTTCTTCTTGATCAACCAAATGTTCTTGAGCAATGGGACCATCCCATAGGTTGTCGTAGAAAGGCATAACGATGGCTGGAACGGAAGTTGAGTCAGTGTGGCTAGAAGCTTCATTCTGAACATGTTCAACCTAAGAAGTCTATGTATTAGTTTCCTCAGCTACACCTTGATTTTCTTCTTCTGAGGGAGGCGTGGGAACAGATTCCTCCACACTTGGTTCAGCTGGAGGATTTTCAACTTGAACGGTCTGGTCATGCTCCACATTATCTGCTGAAAGGTATGAATCAGTATCTGAATCTGTGGTGTCTTCGATAGTGGCCATTTCAGTAGTGTCTGCGGCCGGTTGTACTTCATTTACCGGGGCTTGTTGATTAGCCACGAGTGGAGCATTAATTACGGGAGCCGGAACATCTACTTGAATGTCTTCCAGACCTCTTAACACGGCTTGCATTAAAACTGACAGATCATCACCAGATTGAGCAGAAACAGAAACAACAAGGGAAACCAAAGGTACTACTGGTGTCACGTACATACCTCAAAACTACTTGAACAAACTTTCATAATCGAACATCTAGTCCGGACCATTGTGTGCATCCGTAGGGTTTAATTCTTGCCAATCAATGTTGAATGATTCCAAGATTACTCTGCTCTACTTGTTGTAAACACAATAAGCACTTTTGTCGGTTGAGTAGCCTACAAAGTATCAATCATCCGCCTTTTTAGCAAACTTGGAAGTTGAAGTGGCATTTGTTCGGAGCACTGTACAGGAACATCTAAACGTTCTGAAGAAGTTAACCTTTGGCTTCGTTCCATAGAATACTTCATATGGAGTCTTGTTCAATATTTTGTTCAGAAGCACACGGTTCTGGGTAAAGCAGGCAGCATTGATGGCCTCACCCCAGAAAATCAATGGAAGCTTTGAATATGACAACATTGTTCTTGCAGCTTCTACCAGTGTACGGTTTCGCCTTTCAGCCACCTCGTTTTGTTCAGGAGTGCAAGGTGCACTGAATTTATGAAGGATTCCCTTGTTGTGACAGAATTCATTCACCATCTTATTGCGGAATTCTGTTTCGTTGTCACTTCTGATGCACTTCACTCTTTTCTCCGTTTGATTCTCAACCAACACAATAAATCTAAGTAGAAACTGAGATGTCTCATCCTTATACCCTAGTAGAAAAGTTCAACTGAAACGCGAGTAATCATTAGTAATAACTAGGCACTAGGCTTTTCGACCTATTGCCAAGACAATGAGCTATCTCATCCTTGTGTCCTGAGTAGATACTAAGCTGTCTCATCCTTGTGTCCTAGAAGAAAAGTCCAACTGAAACGCGAAAAAATATCAGTAATAACCAAACAATAGGCTTTTCGACCTATTGCCAACGGTTGAATTGGACCAAAAAGATCCATGTGTAAAAGTTGGAGAGTGGAGTTTATGGAATTGACAGTCTTGGGTTTGTGAGGGAGTTTGTGCTGTTTGCGTTTGGAGAAAGATAAACATTTTTCAACACAATGAAAGGATTTCACAGGCAAACCCCTCACATGGTCACCTTTAACCAACTTGTTCAAGTTCTTAAAGTTGACGTGACCCAAACGTCGATGCCACAAAGATGAATCGTTCTCCGAGGCCTTGGACAGTAAACAAGAAGCAGTACACATGGAATAATTGCTTCTCATGTCCAGAATGTAGGCATCATTGTGCCTCGGAGTACGCAACATAATCCACTCTTCAGGGACTTTAAAACCTGGTTTGAGAATAAGACACTTATTTTCAATAAATAGAGTTGAGAAATGCTTATCACGTATTTAGGAGACAGTGAGCAGATTGTGGTTGAGTTCTTCCACAAGATTGACTTAATCAAAGGTTAATGTGCCATTTGAGACCTTTTCTTGCTTCGTGATTTTTCCTCCTACGTCATCAGCAAATGAGACATGTCCGCCATCAAATGGTTTCACATCAAACAACAGGGACTCATCTCCTATCATATGTTGGGTGCTGCCACTGTCCAAGTACCAAATACTATTGACAGGCCTTCCAGACTAACCCTACACACATGAACAGCTAGTTAGTAGAGGGGTCCCAAGACACACTTGTCTCGGTAAATTCAAACAGAAAATCACCAAGCTTAATTTTGTGATTCTTGAAAATATAATCTTTTGGTGAATCTGAATCTGAAGAACAATCCCTCGAGGAACTTGAATTATGATTTCCATGATTTTGAAAAGGTTTTTTGGATTGTGTTCGCTTTGGTTTGGACTTAACAACAAATTCCTCGGTGTGTTTCTTGTTAAAAACAAAGTCCTTTGGCTTTTAAGCTTCCGAACCCTTTGCTAACATTTTTCTTTCTCTTTGGGTTAGCCAAAATGGTTTCTTTGGTTTCTTATCACTTTTGTGTTTGAAATCCGTTTCACTGGCAGTGGAGTGAGTTTGGTTAGACATTTTCTTAACTTTGGGATCAACCTTAGGAAATGCCTGATTTAAGGCCCCGTTCCCGAGAACCCTACTTTCTCGCTAGTTGGATTTAATCATTCACATAATTCGGAAAATAAGAGTTAATTAAAACATTTCGCGGAATATAAAGTCAATCATTCTTACATAACTTAAATACTTTGTCTTTAAACTGAAATAACATAAGTCTTAACATAAATATAAATAACGCATGATTTTTCTTTTCTTCGATGTCAGTCTTCTCTTATTTGCCACGTGTCTCACTCTAAGCAACATGCCTCATTCTACTCATCTGCGTGCATACTAAAAGTCAGCTACGCTGAGTGAGTTCTAGTTAATTAACATACATTGCATCCACTTACTTACTAATACGCGTCCGAAGATACGTATTAATTGGTTACCTGTTCTTCTACATTTATATATACATACTTACATACATAAATTCATACATACATACATACAATCTTCCATACTTTATCCGACTTTCTTTAATTAATACTTGCGCGTCCCTTCTATATTTTAACGAGCCTTTCATCCTATAAACTTCGCAGATTTTATTAGGGTCCACCACCCTTTATTCTTCGTAGATATTAGTAGGGTTCGCAACCCTATATTCTTCGCAGATATTTGTAGTGCCCGCAACCCTATATTCTTCACAGATATTTGTAGGGTCCGCAACCATATATTCCTCGCAGATATTAGTAGGGTCCGCAACCCTTTACTAACCATTCAAACATACTATCATACATTCGTTGATTTCATACCTTTATCCTTCGATTATAATATACTTAATTATAACTACGGGCATACTAAATTAATAATTCCATATCATTCACATTCGTACGCAAACATGTATCTAATATACACTTACCATTTAAGTTAAGTGTATAAAACTAAACACATCGTAGTATGCACACAGCCCTGAAAACATAACACATAAAAGAGGCTAGAACTCACCTGGATCCTGTTACGTTCACCGTTGATAGTAATTCCCTTCTTGAGTTGTACGCAGCTAACTGTTAATAATGTACACATATTAATCCTCTATATTTGCTTATTATTTATTTTCTTAAGTTTACGGGGTTAACCGTTAAATTAACCGAAACCGACATGTATTCATCTTTATTTAATCTACTTTAACCTCATTTTATTATTATTTTAATTCTCATTCTAACTTGTCTTAAGTTCTTGTCTTCACGTTTTTACATTATATATATACGTTCATAATATTTTACAAGTTATCTTACGTTTGTACGTTTCTTTCACTTCCTCCTTTGATATAACGTGCTTTTATGTTTAAGTGTTTCTGAACGGGTCCCATTTTTGTTTGGCATAAGGCGGGTTACCTTGTATCCTTTACTTTTACCTTTCATGTCTATCATTATTATTATCATTATTTAACAACTTACTATTATTATTATTATTATTATTATTATTATTATTTTAGATTTATTATTTAAGTATTACTATTATTGCAATAAAACCCTAATGTATTATTAGTATATATATATATATATATTACATTCACTTCATTATTATTAGTTCACGTCCTTGATGCATTTATGAGTTACATTTCCCTAAGGGAGTTCGGGTTCATGTCGGGTCTATACCTAGCTCAATTAATAATTTCGTTTCATTAACGGGTGGGTTCCTTTTCAACTCCCATTCCTTCGTTTGAGGCGGTTCGCGGGTCGTTAGACGAGTCGGGTCTCGGCTTCGGGTCTCTCTTAAGTTCTTGTATTCATATTACTTTTCTTATTATTATTATTATTATTATTATTATTATTATTATTATTATTATTATTATTATTATTATTATTATTATTATTTATTTCCCCAATGGGCCCCACCCATAACCTACTACTTAATCCCAAGACACCCCACCCTTTCTCTTTCTTCTTCATCTTTTCTTTCTTTCTTCTTCTTGGTTCCTACAACCACCGCCGCCACCCACGGCGGTTCCAGCAACACGGCGACGGTGAACCGGGGTCTTGTCGTCTGGGTTCTAAAGGAATCGTACAGGTTCCATTTGAGTCGCATAAATCTCAATCGCATGGTAACGGGGCCTATTCGCACGGGGAAGTGAACCCAACAGTTTCGCATGAGGTTTTTCGCTTGGAGCATTTCGCTTGGCCATGCGAAGTCCCTGATTTCGCATGGCGGAGTTTCGCACGGGGTGCGAATTGGTGATTTCGCACAGGATTTCATGTCTGCAATCGGGGTCCAGATCTGGTTCACTTGAGGTCGCGTCTCGTGTTTCGCACGAATAGTTTGACGGGATTGGATCTGGTTGGCCGTTTCGCTTGGGTTCGGGTTTGGTGGGTTTAGATCTGGGTAAGGAGGTCGCACCTCGGGTTTTGGGCGTGTTTTCTAGTCACCGGAGATCCGCCCTTGCCGGGAACTTAGATCCGTTTCATGTTTGGTTTTCTTCTTCAGTTTATATTTTGACCATGTGTATATGTATGCTCACATTTGTATATATTTATGTATATATGTTTTCATGTCATGTTTGTTTAACCAAGATCCCTTTCTTAGTCGGTTCGATCATTGTTCGTTTATGTCTGTTTGACTCGGTTCATTAATCTTTAACAAGAATGAAATGAAAGTGAATATAAATTGTTTACCTTTTTTGTGTTTGGACTAGATCTTGGATGTATGGAAAGACGGATTATGTGTACAGGAGATTATTGTGTGTGTGTGTGTATGTGTGGTGAAGATGATTGGGTGATGATGATGGAATGATGAGGATAAGGATGGAAATTAGGGTTTAGGGATTTAAATAGGCAAAGCCCAAAGGATTTTGGCCCATAATCTCACCCAAGTCCATTAACCCCTCTTAATCTTATCCATATAATACATATTATTTAATTAATTAGCGACGCCAACGATACGATATCTAAAATAAAAACTCGAACATTTATTTATTTATTTTATCGAAGCTAGGACGTTACACCTGACCAAACGCACTGTTAAAATCTCTTTGTTGCTTGTGCCAGTTCTTGCAATGTCTCGCAAGATGAGAAGGATTTCCGCAAACAAAGCAACATTTTCTTTGGTTGCATTTATAGACATCTTGATCACTGAATGTGGGATACGGTGATGTAGTCGGGTTAACATGTTGGTAACCTCTATCTGACTGATAATTGTGAACATTTGAACGGTGAGTTGCAAAATAATTTGATTGCCTAGGTTTCTGTCGAGAGCAGTAATAGGCACTATCAAATTGATCATAATATTGAGAACTATTGTTATAAATTTGTATTTTGAGAAAATAAGGTTTCCGTAGGTGGCACATATTTACAGGAAGTGCTTGGTTTTTCATTTTCAAAATTTGATTCTTGTTTTCTCACATTCTCTATATGATGATCAGTTGATGAGTAACTAGGACCAGTCAGTTCTTCAACCTTGGCTTCGATTGTTTCATCAAAAACTGTTTCACACTCTGAATCAGATGAAGAACATTCAGTTTCATTACAAACATCTTTACAACTTTCCTCACTAGAAGTTTCACAAAATACAACTTTTGTTCCTGACATTAGACTTCCCAACATAGATTCACAAACTTTATTACAAACTGGATTGTTAATTGATTTAGTTAAATCCACACAGGACTCAAAACGTGGTTCTAACTCTCATTTTTTCTTACAACCCAAGTTAACCTTTCCACAATTACCATTGTTTAAAATACCTGCTTCACAAGACACATTGATGTTAGATTTACCAGATGGTGGAACTGGAGCAGCAGTTTGAGAAATGGGAGGAACAAATTTCACTGGTTTTGGTATTCTAACAATTCCATATGACATTTCTTTCTCAGGAGAAGTATTATAGCTAAAGTGGGGCAAACTGGTGTAGTTGTCGTTAAAGGGTGGAGGTACAGCAGTATAATCGTACCCCACCCACTTTAACTTTAGTACTTCTCTGGGCTCCAATAATATCATCTAATCTCTCAGATGATGTTTCAAACCTTTCGACTATCTTTTCTTGTTTCCTTTTATCACAAGCATCAAGTTTCAAGCTTTCAATTTCATCTTTTAATTTTGAAACTATGTTTTTATAATATATTACTTCTTGCTCAGCTTGAAAAATTTTAATTCTAAGGTTTGCTACATCATCACGGTGAGTTTTAATCTTTTCAACATAAATCTTGCCAGCTTTAACATATTCATCATTTAATTCTCGAAGTTTTGAATTTTCTTTCAAGACTTGATTTTGATGATATCTATAATATGTAACCTTATCAATGTAATCTTTAGAACATAAATTGCTGAATACCTCATCGCTAAGTGATGCCTCTGAACTTGCAGCTGAAGATGAAGACGCTTTGTGGTTTGAAGTAAAAGCCATTCCTGCCATATTGAGGTGGTTTTGCAGCTCTTGAAACTGATCATCCCAATCCACAGCCTGGATCTCTGTCTGAGAGACAAGGGCTCTTGAGTTTGAGCTTGAATTGCCCTTGTGTAGATAACCTCCAATTCTTAGAGCTGAGCTGCTTGGCTTGTGCACTTCATGCTTCTTTCCAGCTGACTTACTAGTTTCTTCTTCAGTCACTTTGGTCACACGAATATCATTTGCTGGTTTGGGAGGATTTTTGCACTCCCTTAGGAGTGCTTCACAGTGGCTAGAACTTTTGCTTTGCTGAGTATTCAACGAAGATAAGATCCCATGAGCTTTCAATGCTTGTTCAACTACACTATCAACTGCCTTTGAAACGAGCTTGAACCAGATGACGTGGACTGATTGCCGGTTGAGATAAATGCTGTTGTCTGTGGTGGCACACTTGAGGAGTACTTTGGAGTGGTCACTGAATACATATTTTGCTGGGTTTTGCTAATGAAAGCAGTTGGCATTAATGAGGCAATGTTCATCCCAGCTTGATTTAGAGAACTCAGATGATTGTTCATTCTCATTTGCTCATCCATTTCAAATGATTTGATAGTGGAAATCAAATCAGTATTTTTCATGGCATTTAGGTTGGTGGTTCTCTTGATTGTCATGGTGTTGGTACTCCAGCTGTGCGGCAAATAATTCATCAGCTTGTGGTTGATTTCAGAGTTCGTGACGTTGACACTAGCAGCTCTAATTTTTACCATCAACTTTTCATATCTCTTTATCAAGTCCAACATATTGAATTCTTCTTTCAACAAAGCTTTCTTATTTTCCCTTATCTTAGAATTACCTTCTACTTTTCAACAAGTGCATCCCACAAACCTTTGGCACTTGTGTGTTCACGAAGAGTCTCAGTAATCTCATTGGAAAGACAAACAGGAAGAGTGAGGTATGCCTTCTTGTCTTGCTCAATCAAGGTCCTATAATTTTGATCATAGTTTTTAACTGGTTTTGGCCGTTCCCCATTTGCAGTGGCTATCATGGGAACGTGAGGACCTATCTCAATACATCTCATTAACTCAGAGTCAGGCAATGATATAAAGTTTATGAACCTCCATTTAAAATCGGCAAAGTTTTCATCTAAGGTCATGTACCTTGGAGGTTTTGTAGGTGTTCCCACTTTGTTCTCGAGCAACAAGTACCCCTTCAACAACTCAGAATCTGTACTAGTCATGGTTACAACAGTCTCAAACACCAAAAGTCCCTTAAACAGTTGAAATTTTAACCAAACAAGAATTTCGCTCGAAACAGGCTTATGCGAAGCGAAAAACTTCTGTGCGATGCGAAATGGCTTTTCCAAGTGAAGCGAAAAACTTAAGCGAAGCGAGGCAAATCTAAAGCGAAGGGAAATGGCTATGTGAAGCGAAACGGTTCCAAGCGAAGTGAAAAACTTATGCGATACGAAATGGGTTCAAGCGAAGCGAAAAAGTTTTATGCGAAGCGAAACGATGGAACGGTGATGTGAAGCGAAAAGATCTTGTGTGAAGCGAAATAATCTCAAGCGATGCGAAAAAGTTCCAAGCGAAAAAAAAGGCTATGCAATTCGAAACATCATGCGATGCGAAATGGTCATGAGAAGCGAAATTCTTAAAGCTTCCAGAAACTATCTTTCTTGGGATCTGTCCACCTAATCTTGTCAGTTCTGGTCAAAGGTTGGTACACTTACTTCTATGTCATGCGATGCGAAATTTTAACTTATCAATTTTTTACAGTTTCAAGCCCAAAATCTTAATTTCAACACCTTTAAACCCAATTCTTTTAAATCTAAAACTTGTATACTTATTATTTCTACCAAGAACACTTTCTAGGTCATTTTTACGAACTTTGAAGCCGATTCTTTTTGTAATTTTCTAGTTTTCTTGCAAGAACACTTTGTCTTCTATTTCCTCAAGATAAAAACCCAAGGTTGTGATCCAAAAACCTCAACTAGTGAGCTGACGCTCTGATACCAATTGTAGGTCCCAACGCGGGTGGATCTAACAACGTGTCTTGGATCAACCAAACTTGGTGCTAGCGGAAATCACACCAAGTCACCTTTTGGTCTCGGATCTATGAGTTTATTTTTGGGTGGAGAGGGAGTGAAAAAGAGAGAGAGAAAGTATGATAGATGAGTTAGGAATTTGGCAAAAGGATTATGTTTCTCATGGCATGCTTCCTATTTATAGGGAAGCATGCATGAGAAGCAAGATTATATTCATATGGCCCAATGGGCATGTTTACAATGGACATTGGCCCAATACATACAAAATGACCAATAGGCCCAAATGCATAAGCAAACCAATACAAAAGACTAAATACACAAAACGGGACCTAACAGAACTCAGCAAAGGAAAAGCTGCTTTGTCTGTGGAAATCCGTCTCATCTAGCGAGACATTGCAAAAACTGGCATAGAGAACATGAGAGATGAACAGTCAGTTTAGTCAGCATATCCGAAAGTTTCTACTCGTTCAAAGAAAATGACTAATCAAACTGACTCTTCATCCAGTGAGACAACTAAGTGTCGGGACCCCACCTCTAACTAACTGTTCATGTGTGTAGGATCAGTCAAAAAGGCCTGTCAACAGTAATTGGTACCTAGACAGTGGTTGTACCCAACATATGATAGGAGACGAATCTCTACTATTTGATGTTAAACCATTCAATGGTGGACATGTCTCTTTTGCTGGTGCTGTGGGAGGGCAAATAACGAAGCATGGAAAGGTTTCAAATGACACCCTGGCTTTTGAAGATGTCAACCTTGTGGAACAACTAAACCACAATCTCCTCATCTATGATAAGCAATATTCTATTTTGTTTATAGAAAATGAATGTTTTATCTTGAAACCTGGTTACAAAGTCCCAGAAGAATGGATTTTGATGCGTACTCTGAAGCACAATGATGCATATATTCTTCTGGATGTGAAAAGTACTTATTCATTACAGACTGCTTTTTGTCTGTTGTCCAAGGCCTTGGAGAATGACTCATCATTATAAAATCGACGGTTGGGTCACGTCAACTTTAAAAACTTGAATAAGTTGGTTAAAGGTGACCATGTTAGGGGTTTGCCTGTTAAGTCCTTTTCTTGTGTTGAAAAATGTTTATCCTGCTCTAAGTGCAAACAACACAAACTCCCCCACAAACCCAAGACTGTTAATACCATTAATTCAATTCTTCAGCTGTTACACATGGACCTCTTTGGTGTAATTCAACCAATGGCAATAGGCTGAAAAGCCTATTATCTGGTTATTACTGATGATTTCTCTCCGTTCAACTGGACATTTTTATTAGGTCACAAGGATGAGACAGCTCAGTTTCTGATATGGTTTATGACCTTGGTGGAGAATCAAACCAACAAGAGAGTCAAATGTATCAGAAGTGATAATGGAATGAAATTTTGCAACAGAGCCGTGGATTCAGTGCTCCATACACTCCAGAACAGAATGGGGTTGCTGAACGATGAAACAGAACACTCATTGAAGCTGCCCGAAAAATGCTCTCATACTCCAAACTTCCATTGATATTCTGGGGTGAAGCTGTAAACACCGCTTGCTATACCCAAAACCATGTTTTGCTGAATAACAAGTTGAGCAAGACTCCGTATGAAGTCTACTATGGGAACAAGCCACGAGTCAGCTACTTCAAAACGTTTGGATGTCCATGCACTTTTTTCCAATCAAACGCCAACTCAATCTCAAAATTTGCAGAAAAGGCGGACGAGAGCTATTTTGTGGACTACGTAGTTCACAAGAGTGTTTATCGGGTATACAACAAACGAGCAAAGGTGATCGTGGAATCCTACAATATTGACTAGAAGGAGATGAATCCCTTATGCACTCACCGGTCCAAACTGGAGGTTTGATTATGAAAGTTTGTTTAATCAGTTTCGAGGAGTATATGTCACACCAGTTCCTCCCCAAGTTGCATCTGCACCAGTCCATACCGCAAATGATCAGTCAATCTTAATGCAATCCGTGTTGAGAAGCTTGGAAGATGTCAGTGTAGCTGCTCGAGCTCCAATCAGGAATGTATTGCCTGTGGCAAATCAACTGGCTACAATCAATGTAATGCCTCCTCCGGTAGACACCACTGATATGGTCACCGTTGAAGATGCCTCCGATTCGGATTCAGATTCATTTATGTCGGCTAACAACGTTGAAAATGAGCAGACTGATCCTGCGGTGAATCCTCAAGAAGAACCTAGTGTGGTTGAATCTATTCCAACACCTCCCTCTTCTGAAAATATTCAGGTTGCTTCCGAGGAGACTACTGTAGAAAATTTTCCCGCTGATACCTCTGACAACACAGACTCTACTCCAATTCTTGCCATTGTTGTTCCGTTTTATGAGAATCTGCGGGATGGACCCATTGATCAAGAACATTTGGTTGACCAACCAGAATCCATCCAACCACACACCAATGTTCTCATTAATGCGCCTGTCATTTTCCATCCCATAGGAAGCTTATCTATAGAGATACAAGCCACTCTAATCGAACAAGTCGATCCGATTCCTCAGTTACAAATTCATGGGACTCACCCGACTAAGAACATCATAGGAGACCCCTCGGCCGGCATCCAAACCCGCAGAACTTCTAGTACAATTAACTGGTGTCTTTTTGCTTGTTTTATTTCATAGATTGAGCCTAAGGATTACAAAGTAGCTACGAAAAAGAACTCTTGGGTCGAAGCAATGTAAGAAGAACTGTTATAATTAAAAAAGTTGATTGTTTGGAGGTTAGTCAAGAAGCTTATGAACAAGAAACCGATTAGAACGAGATTGGTTTTCAGGAATAAGAAACATGACAAGGGTTTAATCATAAAGAATAAAGCCAGGCTTGTGATGGTTGGGTAAAAGTTAGTTATTTATATATCTTAATTAGTTAGTTTTAGATAAATAAACGAGTGAACATTGGTACTTCAAGTATTTTTATGTGTTTTCAGGGAGTTAGAAGTTAAGGAGCTTATCGGGAATATTTACGGGCTTGGAACAAAGACTTAGAAGTGTGAGATTGGAAGTGCACGCATCACGAGGCAGTTAAAGAAAAGAAAAATATTTCAGCTGGAATTTTTTGTCCTTCGCGCGACGCGAAGGATTGAAGATGCAACTTCGCGCGACGCAAAGTTGTAATTTAGTGAGCCCGACTATTTTGTCTTTAGCGCGACGTGAACCGACTTAAAACCGAAAACTTCACGAGACGCGAACCGACTTAAAACCAAAAAAGGTTAATCACTATATAAACCCATTAACCTCACGATTCGCCATATCACGACTTCCAGAGATAAAAGAGACTATTTAGGGCGATTTTCCACCATTCTAAAGCTTTTGGTTAATCTCGGGTTTGCATGTCATCAAAGATAAGTCATTTAATCGATGTCGATGCTTGACAAAGTTCCCATATTCATTCTAGGCTAGGGTTTGTGTATTTTAACTTCTGACCAGATTCATATGCTTAATGTTTAAGAACTTGAAAGAGTTATTACTTATATCTTGTTCAATTATTTCTTGATTATTTAAACAATTTGTGTTTTGGATTATTAATTAATACGTCACTTGTTTGGTTTTGTTCATTAACACTTAGGGTTAGGCTCTTGTGTCATTGGACTATTGATTATCAAATATTGTTATTTAATTGGTTTTCACAAAACATAAATTGGTAATTAGGTAGACCGAGTTCAATTGTGTCATCAATTCGGTTAGGGTATCGTTTGCCATCACAATCAAACTACTTGGTCTAGTAATTACTGCGTAATCAAGATAAGTGAATCTAGGATTAAGTTGAATATCACATTACCCGTCCCTAGAATGAATGCCTTTTATTAATATTGTTCACAAATCTTTTTAAGTAATTGTTTAGTTTTAATTAAAAACCTTTCTCTAAAAATGTTTGACATCATCTGTCCGTCTTAGTTAAATAATTAATTTAGTAATAGTTATGTATTAATAAATTGGCACTTTCCTTGAGTTCCTGTGGAAACGACCTTACTTACCCGTACTAGTATAGACATTGAAGTATTTAAAATTGATTGTTTGAGTAGACTGCGATAACCTACGTCAAAGCTTCTCGCAACATGAAGAACTTGATAACGTTGAAGTTTATCCTCTTGTGGCTAGGCTGGAAGCAATTCGTATCTTTTTAGCCTATGCCTCTTACATGAACTTCAAAGTATATCAAATGGACGTGAATACCGCTTTGTTGTATTGGAAGGTAAAAAAAAGAAATCTACGTCAAGCAACCGCTAGGTTTTGATGATCCAAATCATCCTGATTACGTATACTGTCTTAACAAAGCTCTATATGGCCTTCACCAAGATCCCCGTGCATGATATGCTACTCTTGCTGAACACTTATTAAAGAACGACTATAGAAGAAGTGTCATCGACTAGACACTCTTTGTCAAGAAAATCTATGATGATCTGATCCTGGTCCAAGTGTATTCTGATGACATTATCTTTGGGTCAACGAATGATAAACTTTGCAAGGAGTTCTCTGAGGTTATGCAGCGTCGGTTCAAGATGAGTTCTTTGGGCGAGATGACATTCTTCTTGGGCTTGAAAGTTGAACAAAAGACGGACGGGAATTTGATACACCAAGAAAAATATGTTCAAGACATTGTTTAGAAATATGGGTTTAAGGATGCATCTGCATTTATGACCCCGACTGCTACTCGACCTGTCCTAGCTCCTGATCCATTGGGAAAGCCAGTCGATCAACACTTTTATAGGTCTATGATTGGCTGCCTAATGTATCTCACTGCAAGCAGACCGGAAATCATGTTTCCTGTTTGCTAGTGTGCAAGATATCTGTCAGATCCAAGAGAATCCCACATGACCGTAGTCAAACGTATCTTTCGATATCTCAAAGGACGACCTTGCTTGGGTTTGTGGCATCCAAGAGAGCCTCCTTTAGTATTTCATGAATATACTAACAGTGATTATGGGGGTTGTAATCTTGATTGAAAGTCAACATCAGGAAGATGCCAATTCCTGGGAGATAGGTTAATCTCTTGGCAGTGCAAGAAGCAGGTCACCGTATCCAGGTCCACCGCCGAAGCCGAGTACATTGTCACGTCTAGCTACTGCTCTCAAGTGATATAGATCCAGCATCAACTGCTGGATTACGGTTTGAATTTTTTTAACAGCACGATCAAATGTGATAACCAGGCTGCGGTTGCTATTGTTAAAAACCCGGTCCAGCACTCAAGGAAAAAACATATTGACAACAGAATGCACTTCATTCATGATTGTTTCGATCATAAACTTGTCAATATTCAAAGGGTCCATACTAACTACAACTTTGCTGATCTCTTTACGAAAGCTTTTGATCGTGCCCGATTTCTATACCTTGTAGAATCGCTTGGCATGATTTCTTTTGAATAGGTTTTATCATTTTGTTTTTAAAATTGTAAATATGTTTAAAATATATCACAATTTTAGAGGAAGAAAGTTGAGTTATTTATAACTCACCAAAAAGATTTTTAATTTATTTTAAGGAAAAGAAAAACAAATCATTTGATTTATCAAAAAAAAAAAGTTATGTTATTTCAATGAAAATATGAAAATAGTCCAAAAAAAGTTATCCCATTTAGAGGGAGCTCCTGTTTAGAGGGAGTCGGATAATTAAAATTTTTAAAATTTTAAGAAATTGATCCGACCCTTGGGAAAATGATAGTACATTGATTTTGATGATCCTAGCACATGAAAAGAGTAGATCAAAAGCCAACAAGATCATCGTCTGATTGTGTAGATAGGCTTGACAAACAAGTAACTGTCATGTGATATAAACATAAACATATGCTTATGCTAGTGGTTATACATTCTTGAAGTTGTTGTGTTGACTCCGCTAAAGTCATATCAATGAAGGCTGAGATGTAAACAAACATGTCATACCCAAGTCTCTCTTTAGCTGATCACAGTTGTCTTATGTAATCAAGCATCAATTTTCATATTTATTGAGTTAGAAAAGAAAAAGAAAAAGAATTAGAAAAGAAAAGGAAAAGAAAACTAAAAATGAAAAATTGTCTATCTTAAGATTTTTATCTTTTAATCTATTTCTTCCTTTATTTTGATTCAAGCCTTAGACTATCTCTGCGGGACAATATGGTATTATCCAACCTGATGGTTAAGACTCTGAATCTTCTGCTTTGTTTTGCTTTCTTTCTTCTGTTCAAGCTTGGACTTTCTCTACGCGATAATATGGTATTATCCGACCTGATTGTTAAGACCCTGAACTTCTGCTTTATTTTAATCTTTCTAGATAGAGTCAATTGTACAAAATAAAGTGTATAATGTTTCAATAAGCGTACTGTGATCAAATAAGAAAGGTTAAAGTCAAGTTGAGGTGATATGTGAACACAAATTAAGCCCAAGGTATGATGGAGTCGGTAACATGTCTAATTGAGTGGGGATCACAAAAACACTATGCTTAAATCATACCTTAACGTATCATATTGACATCAAAACATTTGTCAAGTTGAAAAGGTGGACAATATCTACAGTCGACGTTGAGTTTGTGGCTCAATAATATCAAAATAGAAACACGATCTAGGACGTTGTAAATCAATATGATTCCATGTCGTAAACTTTTTCAAAAAATATAATATTTGAGAAATTTATGTATATTAATATAATTTTAATTTCGTCTTTACTCCTTTTATATTTAGTTTATTTTATTTTTGTTTTTAGTTTGTTTTATTTTGGTTTAGACTAAAATCCTTATTTAAAGTCATTTTTATTTGTTTTAACTCTATTTTTAATTTTTATTTTATTTTATTTAGTTTTACTCTCAATTTTAATTTTTAATTTTACCTTTGTTTTGTTTATTTAAGAGATCAATTATGCAAACACTGCTAACTTAGGACCGACAAAATAGAACTTGTATATAACCGAGTGTTTGGATTCGGTGGGTAAATACTTTTCGGGTTTAAATTTGTAAATAGTTTTAAAGACCGAGGACTGAGAGTGTAAATTCGTTTAAAACTCGAGATGTTTTGACCCTATTGCGAGATAGGCTGTCCCTATATAAGGGTTAAACCCAAAGTGTCTTTCTTTACCTAACACTCATCCTTCCAAACACTCTCAATTCTCTCTCTAAACCCTAGAACTTCTCACATCCAAACAATCATCAATCGGCCTCTTGTTGCCATGGTTGATCCAAAATCATGGATCCATCTTCACCGGTATAACAAATAAACATCATCTTCATCTTCTGTTCTCTTGTTCGAAAATCTGACCGATGGTTCATATGAACCGTCAGTCAGGTCTTGGTTTCTGTTCATATGCCATTTGATGAAAACCACGTTATTTTTGGTGTTTTGAACATAATAGTTATCAAGAATCATCGTTATTATATGTTTGTTTTGATTCAGATATGTATATACTTGGTTATTAGAGTTATCAGACCCACTTGTATCCGATTGACCAGTATCTTGTTAGCGTTAGGTTACCAAAATGAACAAAAGTACAATTCGGATATGGGCGACTGTGTTCAAGGCAGAAAACAATGATTTTGGGATATAAGGATTTTGAGTCACATGGTTGAAAGAAATGGGATCGCACAAGAAATCAATCGCATGGGATTCTAATAGCATCACCTGACTCATGCGATGCAACTGAAATATCATTTTGTATCGCATCGCATGATTCATGCGATGCGATTGAAATTTCGTGCGATGCAAATTTCCTTATGCGATGCGATTCCTTTTGGCCATACGATGCGATTTGTTTGGACTTAGACAATTTTTTTGGGGTTTGGACTTTTGGACATTGTGGGCTGTTTAAACTCAAAACTTACTGTAACATCTTATTACCATGTAATATAGACATATCACTCTAATTTATGTAAAATTAATTATCTAAATCCTAAAATCTATTAACTAACTAAACATTAGTATATAAATGGTAACTAAATATCTATGTATTATATATAGTTATTGTATACATCTTTGATTTATTATTATTATGATGATTCTAATGAAGCTTATTTTCAATTTCAGCAATCTAATCTTTATTGCCAACTTGAGCTACCCAAGAAGAAGAACCACAAAATATTCACGTCAATGATTAAAGGGCTCAAGCAAACTACACTTTTACATGCTATCACAGCTAACCCGGCTATTCATACATGTTAGGTTAAGGAGTTTTGGGAGAACGCAAAGGGTTCAAAGGATTCAATGTCTCTCACTACAAAGGTTGTTGGGAAGAGTTTGTCTATTAAAGAGGAAGATATTAGACGGGCTCTCAACATCAAAGATGCCCCGGATCATAATTTCGGTAAAGGTGATCGTGCGATATTGAAGGGGTTTGTGGAACAGATGAGATATGACATAGAATGGAAGACGTAGGAGAAAAGGCACCTCCCACCGTACTGGAGATTGTTGTTCCATATTGTAATACACTGCTTGTCTGATCTTAGACTGGGTGGGAGTGATGGACTCAAGGATGATATTCTTGTACATGATTTCCAACGCCTCTACCGACAACACCTGAATGATGTATCCTAGATTCGTCCAGATGTTGTTGGATGATATGATGCCAGAAACCCCGAGACCCGTGTATGCTGCAGAGTTTGATGAGAAGGGTAGCGAGCTGCCTCCATCTTAGCCTTGTCACGTGAAGATGATCAAGCAGACAGTGCTCAATGCGATGTTGAGCACCAAAGGCAAGGGATATGTGTATAATGGAGAGTTGCACGGGAAGAAACTTGTATTGTTTGAGTAAACAGAGACTACTGGTGATGATTCCGGTGAGGAGAGCGGGGAGATTGTCGGTACAGATTTTGAGGAGATTGAAAGTGAGGAGGAGCCGAAAAGGAGGGCCAAGAAGAAGCATGTTTAGAAGAAGCATAAGACCACAATCAAGCCATCTACTGCCGGGCCTTCCCAACAAAAGGAAGAGGAGGAGGAAGAGGATAAGCAAGCATTCTGTTGGTGGGCCTAATCATCAAGATTCCCGGTGCAGGTAAACCCTCTACCCAACCTGACCCACATATTGCCCCACCCACCACAGTAGCCCAAACCTTAGCCACCCTCAAAGCAAAACAAGTATAAATCCCCATCTATACCAAACCCAAACCCAAAACTAGAATCAAAACCAAGGCCAAACCATCAAAGATCTTATTACATGATTCCCCTATTAGCTCACCCAAACCATCACCCACACAACAAGACCAACCATTGCCAACCCTACTAGATAACCTTCCGCCATCACAACCACAACAAACCATCCAAACTACCACAACCACCACTCAACCAGACCAACCCACACCATCTGACCCACCTACATCCTCACGTTTCAAGTCACCAACATTCACACCTCCATTGAGAACCACAACATTCTGGTCTCCAACCTTCACAACTTCACCCTCAACCCAAACAACACAAACCTCCACCACAACCCAACCCGAAACCACAACAACCAATAACCTTTCCCTTAACCATAACCTCACCACCTCCTACCCAATCCATTACCCTACCACTACAAACTACAACACCACCTACACAATCTGACACACCCCTTACCGTTTTCAAACCCACTTTCTTCACACCTACAACCATAGCGACCGGGAAACCCACGAAGTCCCCAGTGTTCGCTGATCCTATCCTTGATAGAATTATCACATTGGAGGAATCAAATGCTAAAAGGGTTGAGCATGAGCGAGTGTTGTTGGAGTACATTAAAGCTTAAAAGTAGAAGGAGGGGGAGGCTGGCAAGGAAACGATGGCGTTTTTGGCATGGGTTGCCAAATTGGAGGAGGAACGAGACTTGGATAAGGCTTTGATGGAGCGCCAGAGAGGGTGGATTGAAACCATCCAAAAGCGAGTTCACAGTTAACAATTATTGCTCAACAATCAATCACTGTCACTTGCTATGCAACGGGAGGAGGGTATAAAGGTCGGGGATAGGGTTTTGACCTTAGAGTGAACCTTGCCATTTGCCCCCGTTCTTAAAGAGAAACTTGATTCAGATCTGGAGAAGGCAATGAGCAAGTGGTTCATTGAATAGGAAGCGACAAATGCTCGGGTTGCTACGTTGGAGAGCCAGAAGGGACCTCCCAAACCCTTGGTACGCTTATTTTTGAAAACACTTATTTCAGAACCGAGATTGAAGCCCTAAAGACAGAGATTGCCGCCCAAGACCGTCTCAATGAGCTTCAGCTGAAAATAAATGAAGATATGGCAGGCAGATACCAAGCAGCCTCAGAGTTGATGGGTATGCGTGATAATGATTATAACACGCTCGAGGACCAGCCTGATTCTTTGTTTAGGAGTTGGAAGAAAACAGGTGATGAGGCACACACTAAATGACAACAACCGTCTGCTGGTCCAAGTGTTGTAGTCGGTATGGAGACAACGGTGGCCTCTGAGGGCAAAGAAACTGTGGGTATTCTTGTACCACATGTTGGCGGAGCCTCAAGCGTTGTGAGAACTGGCTCGGTGCCTCCGGAGGTTGGAGGATCAGCTACCCGAACCGTTGTTGAGGAGGATGAAGAAGACGATGATGATGAGGATGACGATGAAGATGATGAAGATAACATCCACGATAATTTCAACGAGGACGATGATGACGATGATGGAAATGGTGGTGCCGGAGCAGTGGGTGGTGGTTGAGCGAATACACAAACTGCTCCATATGATGATGAACCACATGAAGACCCCTCTGCTACCGAGGCTTCTAAAGGAATGAGGAACCGAGACACTGCATTAGAAGATGTTTTTACCGAATTATTTGATGCAAATGATTTTGCAGGAATTATCTCGTCTCTAGAAAAGGAAGGGATCTTAAAAGAGGAAAACGGCATCAACTACTCACCTCGTCCTGGCACACCACCTGAAGATGTTAGAGATCCTACTCCCGCTCCTGAAGTTCAACCTGTAATTTCCATGGTAGCAGACTCCACACAGGTGCCCAAAACAAGAAAGAAGAAATGCCAGTGTTTGATGAGTCTTGCAAGTTCACGCTGTCGCAACTACCCATACCACGATGATGCTCTCATTGCCTACGCTAAGTATCACGTGGATAGTGACTCATGGGCATTGCGTAGGGTAAACGAGGACCTCACCTACTTGCACTTAACTAAGATGAATACCCTGCCAGAAGTTGACATGAATTACTTTAGGCGGGTGGTAGGTGATGGTTTTAGTGAGAAGAATTTGGACGGGTGGTTCAAGCGGCACATAAATCGAGAATCAAAGCGCCACTACGCCAACTTCCACTTAAATAAAGGTCGGAAATACAAGCATCCGACAGAAATAGATCCAGCAACGGGAAAACGAAGAACTGCATGGAGATATAAAATGCCCAAGGAAGGTCGTATAGTTTATCATGGAGAGCCTTTCGATCCTAATCTCCTTTATGACTTCAAGTTCTGGGAGTTCGATAATGAATCGGGCGAAACTGTCATATACTGCAAAGACATGCATCCATTACATGTATTTGACGAGCACGAGTTGATGGGGCTAAGCAAAGAAGACATCCTAAAGTTGTATAACTCGCCTTTGCCCACTTTAGAGGATATTGGGAAATAGAATACCGTTAAAATACTTGAAGCCTTCAACAAGTTTGTCCGAAAACTTGTTGAACTTCCACTACCCGAATACGGTGCTCTGGAGTACGACACCGACTAAAGACGAAGACAAGCGACAATACTAAAGACTAGAGGGAGATTATTGAACTATATTTTGTGTATTATTAGTCTTTTGTATTGTTTATGTTTTGTTTAACTTGTCTTTGTTCATTATCATGTATTGGGCCCAAGGCCTATTTAAACAAAAGCCCATTGGGCCATTTGTAACAAAATAGTGGCATGCCATGCTTCCCTGTAAATAGGAAACATGTGCATGAGACACACAACCTTTTGAACAAAAATCTTATCCATCTAACTCTCTCATCTCTCAAAGGCCGAAATAACAAAACATACAAACAAGATCCGAGATCTAAGGTACTTAGTGTGATTTCCGCTAAGTACTAAGTTAGATTGATCCAAGAATTGTTGTTTGATCCGTTCTAGGGACCTACATACATAACTCTTGGTGATAAAACTTCTATCTACAAAACCTCTCTTTTTCTCCCTTTTATTAATACAAAACTAAGATCCGAGATCCGAGTGTTGTTGGTGATTTCCGCTAACAAACAATACAAATTGATCCAAGTATTGTGAGATCCATTTAAAGGACCTACAAGTGGAATCAGAGCTTTCGGCTCAACTTTTTGTGGTTTTCGGGCCATACGTTTCAGATTTTGATCTTAGTTTTTGTTGGATTTGATGTTGTTTTTCGTATTACTCACTATTTTTTGAGTATTTTAGAGCTTAGATATACACATAAATCATCAAATCTATGTTATTAGTATTTTGAGTTTTTATGTCCGGGTTCATATTCACTTGAAAAACTCATATCTATGCCAATTTAGTGGTTTTTAGACTAAAGTTTTTTTAACTTTATTGGGAGTTTAGGTGCTATCTTTTCAAAAAAAACAAGAAAAACAAAAAATCACTGTAGCAACTTGAGTCGCACGCACTGTAGCAGATCGAGTCGCACGCACTGTAGCAAATCGAGTCGCACGCACTGTAGCAACTCGAGTCGAGTTACTGTAGCAAAAAAAAAAAGAAAAAAATCGATATTTTTTAGTTAAAAAAAATTGACTCGATCAGATTTAAATCGAATTTTTAAATAAAAAATCGACTCGATTAGATTTAAATCTAATTTTTTTTAAATACAAAAAATATCTTATGATCCTAAGCTTGAAGGAAATTTGGATATGAGAGAAAGACGAAAGGAAATGTTAGAAGGAGAATTCAACATGTTTAATCATATTCAAGGAGAATCGGTTACCTCTCTTACCAACATATTTGAGTCACTCATCACTAAAGTGAGATGTGTCGGTATCATCAATGATTTGTCTGAGATCAACAAGAAGTAAACAACAATGTGGTTACTGTGTGAGCGGAATATAGTATCCTTCATCGGAATCAGAACAAACTGAAGGAACGAGACAGCACCAGATCAGCTTTAAAGAGCAAGCAAGAACCACTGAAAAAGGCCGGTACCTTTCGTATAAGAGCCAGCAAAGCTACTCATGCACCTGGAGCGAGCCACCTGGCGTTTGAGGGGCAATCATATGCTTCTGTGAAAAAATGATCCTCTCATCGGTGTTCTACCGAACTGAACTAATAATAGTTGACAGCAATGTGGTTACCATCAAGAGAACCACAAACCTTAATACTACAACACTATCAGAGTTGACTTCTACCATCAAGTCTTTGGAAATGGATGACAAGCTCCGAATGAGCAACCGTTCCAAAGAAAATAAAGTTGGGACAAGTGCTACAGGTGGAAGCAGTGAAGAAAGTTCTATCGATCCTGAGGTACACAAACATCTTTGCTCTCAAACTTTCATTGATAAGGTAGAAAGCTATATAACTCATAATTCCACATTAATTGGAGAAAACCTATGTTTTAAACATTAGAATAAGGAATACAAGAAAGCTGATAACATATACACTACTAGAATCAAACCTCATCATGACGACATGACAAAGTTGCATGTCAAATTGTTTAAGTCTAATAAGACGGTCGAGTTTCATGAACAAACTAATAGTTTAGTTAAACGCTAAAGCTAAGAAACTTGAACTAGAGCTATCTCAAAGAAAAATAACTATAGATAAATTTGAGATGGCGTCTGATAAGTAAAATAACATCATTGGAGCAGAAATGGGGGTGAAACAAAAGACGGGGTTGGGTTATGAGCTTGCTACCATCCCTCCACCTTCTAATGATAATTATACGACTCTACCCCACTTTAGTGTCAAAACCCCACTATGATGACAAAATGGTCAATGGAGTCGGTCATGTACCAAAACCAAAGATATTTGTTCCTCTAGTTCCTAAAACTGTTGATCAAATCCTGATGCCATTTAGTTCTAGTAGTGATTCATCCTGTTTAGCAGGTTGTGTAGAAGAAAGCGGGTCGGTGGAAACGGACATGAGTTGTGATTGTGAAACCGCTTATGATGAAACTTTTGTTGACAATTGTGTTAATGAAAGAAAGTCTGTTGAGGTGAACATATCATGTTTTTCATCATCAAGTTGTAAGTCTAAGGATAATTCATGCAAAAGTAGAGTTTTTGAAACTGAAAAGGCAAGTACTTCATGTAAATATGTTCCACCAAGTAAACGATCATTTTCTAAAAAAACCAATCAATTAAGAAATTCTCAGTCGTACAACTTCTGTGATAATAAATACTAAGGTCATTATCAACAAAATTATGTTGATCCATATTTCACCAATGTTTTTAATGATCGGGGTCACAGGTCAAATGGTTTTATAATCATGTTCTGTTAGGCCATATTTTGTATATTTAAAGTCATTTATTGTTTACATATGTATATTATCGTCTTTGTATCTTCTCATGTATTTTGGGCCTAAGGCCATATGTTAACAAAGCCCATTTGGGCCCAAGGAAATAAAATATTAATGCATGAGGCTTGCACTATAAATATTGCAAGACACTCATGCACAGACAACCTTTTGCAAATCTTATCCTCCCAACAACTACAAAGTTCTCTCTTCTCTACCTCTTAACCGAAAATAAACAACTCAGGTAAGATCCAAGATCTCGGTTCATCTAGTGTGATTTCTGTTAGCACTAGAGAGATTGATCCAAGAAAATTGTTGTTAGATTCGGTTTCGAAACCTACAATTGGTATAAGAGCTTTCGGCTCTACTAAGTGAGGTTCTTGGATCACAACCTTGGATTTTGGTCTGGTTTGTGAGTTTTCAAGTGTGTTTACGTGTTTGTGCAAAGATCAAGTGTGATTACGGGTCTTTGTTAAAATCTAGTGTTCTTACGGGTGTTTATGTGTGATTTGTGTGATTCACGGTTCTAAAAGTTAAGTTCAAGAAGCTGTTATCGCATTCCAAAAGGTGGTTGGTGTACTTGTTTTTGAAAACTATCAGTAGTTGGTGAAAAGGAAAGTACAATACAAATTCCAAGAAAGATTAAGTTTAAAGAAAAATAAATCGCATAGCTTCATAAAAGAAATCGCATCTGGATTTTAATCGCATCGCACAAGAAAAAGAACTTGCATCACATTGAAAATTTTAACCGCATAGCATAGAATTTTTAAATCGCATAGCATCTGAATTTTGAATCGCATCGCATTCAAAATCCAATAGCATCATATTTTAGAAATTCCAATCGCATTTTCAAACCAATCGCATCGCATGCTCATGCGATTTCTTTCATGCTGAAACCAAACGCATCGCATTCTTATGCGATTTGTTTGAAGATAAATTTTCAATCGCATTCCTGTGCGATCCGATTCATTTGGACTTGTAATTCTTCCTGATTTAAATTGTACTTGCAACCACAAACTAATTTGCACCATGTCTAGTTAACCTAAGGCGGAAATGCCGGGCATGAGCCGATTGTTCACAGCTCAAAGGTACTATCATAATATAAAAATGACAATTTCTATTAAGTTAATTATTTTCTTTCAAGAGTGCACACAATATACAAATGTGACAAAATAATTCAATTAAGTAAATACAATCCAAAATAAATTTAAATAATGATTGTATTCATTAAACCCTAAGATCTTGTCTAAGTGTCCAAACTTCAATCTTCAATTTACACGATAACCTGTATATGCGTAGAAAATACAATAGAGTTTGTCAACATAAAGTTGAGTGAGATTATCACCAGTTTTGCAATGATATGATATAGTACATAGCATTCAATTGAAATACACACAATTACACGTTTGCTATTCTTTGAGATATATAAATAATACAAAATACGCATAATACGCATATATCCCCAAAAACTTGTGAAAATTTAGTAAAATAGGGGAATGATAAAACTCACCTTAAAACGAAAGCAAGTGAATAATGATAATGATAAACGAGTTAAGAGTTAAATAGATCATCTTCTAATGTGTCGAATGAAATAAACCAACTGAACCTAAAACTTTGAGGTAAGAAAATATGAGTAAAAACGAATTCGTTGACGCTGGAATCATTCCAAACGCATGTTTAGAACTTCGGTTATATTAAATTAAACTTTTAAGCGAGTCGGTACTGACCAGAATCCGAACAGCGATTCGGAAGTCGTGTTTTGGTCAGTAGCCTTAAAACGTTGTTACAAAAATAAAAGTCTTCTGGACCGAACGTCGTTTATGGCCAGAAGTGTTAGAAATCGATTGGTCAAATTTGTTGACCAACTTGCCCTTAAACGGGTCGGAAAGCAATTGACCACAGAAACTCCCTCAATCTGAAAAATTGATTAAGGGCTTTTGTTCTGGAGATAATGATCTACAATATTGAAGAAGACAACTTACCTGAACAACGAATGAAACAAGAGATAATCGAGGTCAAAGGGTCTCGAAGCTTGAAAATCAACGAAAGCTTGAAGAAATTGAAGAAACCGACAATTGTGGTAGAAGAATTTCGTGGATTACAGATATGAGGCTGGTATTGAAATAATAATTTAGGGTTTTATGATATGACTTGTTTAAATATTAAGGGCTAATACTTGTTTATTAGGAAATAGCTATTTTAGGAAACCGAATAATCAATAAATGACAGAATCGGGTATAATAAAATAGATATTTCGACTCGGTGGCATAAAATTTCTTGGAGTTTAAGTTTCGTTAATTTAATCAAAAATAGGAAAGAATTGGCAAAATTAGTCCCTATAGTTCCCGAAAATGCGATTTTTAACCATTTTAAGCGATTTTAAAGGTTGTTAAGTACTATTTGGCATGATTAAAAGTTATGAAATGATAAAATAAGTTAAATCAATTTTATTATCAGTAAATACAAGTTTTAAATAGTTCGAAAGATCCAAATGACATTCTCAAATCGGTTTAAACAAATACGAAAAATCCGAGATGTTACAGTGTCCCCTACTTTAGGGAATTTCGTCTCGAAATGGAAAAACTAAAAAAAAATCATGTTATAAACTTTAAGGAAAATATTTTTAAATAATAGTTAAAATTTATCATAACATAGAACTTCTAATAGCCGGAGCAACGCTCCAAATGAAAATCCGATAATGACACTTATATATTGGATTTACCAGTGGCGTATCCACCATGTTTTTATCATCTTAACATTTGTACCATTACTCAAACTACTTTCGGTTCTAGATCATGACACACAATTATACGTATTATGATTTCCATACGAGGACTCGGATAATTATGTATGCATCCATATTACTCTTATTGTCGGATGGTCCGCATAATCCGCCCCATTATGTGGTTTATAAAACATTAAAAACTAAAGTTTTGAGAGGGACAAAAATTTTGATAAACTTAGATATAGATCAAAAGATAATCAATGTATGAGACACTTCTAAAAATAAACGTTCGAGTTTGATCAATAAAACAGTGTAATTTCTGAAAACATCTTTTATTACCAAAAATATAAATTTTGAAGATTCAAATGGATTTCTTGAATCAGACATTTGAAATGAATTATATGAACGAGAATAAGTTAAGAGTAGGATACTATAAGAAGTTAACCTTGGTAGATACAAGAAACTTGATTCATGAGATGAAATGCGCAAAAGTTTATTTAGCAACAAATCTTAAATGAGTAATGACATGTGAAATCTTTAAATATCGTAAACATTAGGAACGAAATTCTTAAGACCGAGAGTATAAATTTAAACAAAGTTAACGGAGATTTTGATAAGTCGAGTTTGGTTAGAAGAGAACTTATGAGATTAAAGAGAAATTGTTATGAAATTATCGCTTTTCAAGTTGTAAATTTGAGATGAGATTAATTCAATTTACAATATTGTAATAATTAGTAAACAATAATTGAAATATTAATGAAAATTTGAAAATGTACGTGTTCAAACAATTGGTTAATAGATTAAATTGGGAAACGGATATCCCCGAATCATTGAGGTAGTCTTATTCCAATTAAATCCTAAAAATTAGCTAAAATATAAGGTGGGTAATTGAAGAATCCACGAATTACGAGGAATCTTCCTATTTCCACAAAATTGTTATAAATTTTATGAAATAAGTAAATTAAAGTATCCATGATTTATCATGGAAACCTAAGTAAATAGCGAATATTAAATTTAATAGTGAAAATGAAAATGAAAATGAAATGTGAAATAATACTATAAAGAAAGAAAACGTAAGGCTAGAAATGCATGAACCACCATGACTATTCTAACACTAACGAAGTTATCATTAAAACGTTCAAAATTTTCAAGATGTATCAAAAACCAAAGTAGGGAGTTGAAATATTTACGAACCACCGTTTAATTTCAACTAAATAACGAAACTTAATAAAAATGAAAGTTCAACAACAATCATGAAAATATTAATAAATAAAGTGAGTGATCGAGTTATACATGGATTTCCATGAAGGTTCAATCAAAAGTCAATTTAATGATAATAAAAATTAAATTAATTAATGGAAGATTTAATTTAATAATGGAAATTAAAGATGAAAAAAAAATTAGTTAATAATAAAATTACAATATTTGAGTTTTAACAATAAAGACTTATAAGATGGAAGATAAGTTTTGAAAAGTAACATGAGCTAGAGAAAAAACAAGAGGTAGTCAAAGTTTATAGTTAAAGTTGAGGGTAAAGATTGAAATATATGAGAGAAGATAATTATAAAGAGTTAGTATAAGATTTCTTATTCGGGGCATTTTGGTTTCGTTGAGGTTGGCGGTTGTTTGATTAACGGCATAGCAGCAGCAAACTCCTTGGCGATTCTAGTAGTCAGACGGCGATCATGAGAAGCAGATGAACGACGTT
Organism: Bidens hawaiensis; assembly: GCF_021521415.1. NCBI lineage: Eukaryota > Viridiplantae > Streptophyta > Magnoliopsida > Asterales > Asteraceae > Bidens > Bidens hawaiensis. The sequence goes on along the minus strand of NW_027495310.1, from coordinate 117,997 downwards.
GATCACGATGACTAATTCTTAGGGAAAACATTCTATGAGTACCAAAGATGAAATTTCACGAGATGATGGGTAAGTTGTGAAAGTGAGTCAATGTGAGATAGAAAGGATGTGAACTTAAATAGAATTGTGCTAGTGAATTATCATGTCTTGGGGACGCATAGGAATTTAAAACCATGTGAATACTTTTGAGATATTTAATTAAACATGTTTATCTAAAGTAAAATCCAAAAATGAAATATGATTGGGTTGGGCTTTCCATGGACTTTACATGGTAGCTCGATAACCCAAATTAAATAACAAAACATATCAAATGAGTTGGCCTCCCATGCGCTTTCCATAACAATTTGAATGGCCCAACTAAATAAAGCAACATAAATTTTGTGAGTTGGACCTCTTATGCCAATGAGCATTCCATGGCAATTTATTGACCCAATTAAAATAACAACAAACAATTGAGTTGGTCGGCCATGAGCGTCAAATGGCATTTAACTGACCCAACAAATTAACGAATTATCAAATCAATGGAGTTGGTCGGCCCATGAGTGTTACATGGCATTTAGCCCAACTAAATATCGAAATATCGAATCCAAATATAAGTAGCTGGAGTATCTCGTGAACCACCAAGGACGATACGTTCCAACCAAAAATCAAATTGAAAATGTTGAGAAATGGATAGTTGGAGTGCCCATGGATTTACATGGATTTTTCACCCAACTAAGCATTTAAAATAATTAAAAATACAATGTTGGAAGTTTTCCCGAATTCGGTTCTTATAAAAGGAATGCAACCGTTTAGCCAGTTACGTTTAACCACTTAGGGTTTCGGTCGTATGACATCTTGTTCTGCTTTGGCCTAGAGGCTTGAATATTATGGTTAAGTTATCCTCCAGTTAAGGATTAGCGTCTTACTTTTGGTTCTTGGAACTGTTTTGCCAAGGCCCAACTCACAACTCTCTCACCCCTTACGGTTACTTACCAAACATGTCATACTCCCATGCTCTAAGGAGAGGGAATAAAAACAAAACTCAGGAATTCTTAAGAAATTTCCCAAAATAAAAGGCAATCTGCTAAAAATAAAAGATTTAGAAAAATATTTTGAATGTGAGGCATAGCCTCGGAATTTGTGTGTGCGTGTGCAAATGTGCAATAAATAAAAAAGATAAAATCAAAAAATCAACTTAAATAAGCTGTAAACAATTTTAATAGAACATAAGGCAGTTCAAATAAGCACGTATAGGGTCCTAAGTATATGACTAGGACAATTTCTAACTACCTATCTTAAACCTGTCTCTTATACAAATCTGTCACACCCCAACCTAAGCCGGAAATGCCGGGGCATGAGCCGATTGTTCATAACTCAAAGGTACTATAATAATATATAAATGGAAATATCTATTAAGTTAATTATTTTATTTCAAGAGTGCACACAATATACAAATATGACAAAAAAATTCAAATAAGTAAATATAATCCAACATAAATTTAAATAATGATTATCTTCATTAAACCCTAAGATCTTGTCTAGGTGTCCAAACTTCAATCTTTAATTTACACGATAACCTGCATATGCATGGAACATACAATAGAGTTTGTCAACATAAAGTTTAGTGAGATTATCACCAGTTTTGCAATCATATGATATAGTATGATAAATAGGCATAATGTAGTAAATTGCGGTAAATAAATCAAACCATAAGCAAGTAGTTAAACCGTTGCCAAGCGAATCGGACGTTGGTCACTAGTGTGATCACACTATAAATGAGAATATGTTGGACCCCTCCGAAATACGAATGAATGAATATTAGCACATAAACAAGTAACACATAGCATTCGATTGAAATACACACAATTACACGCTTGCTATTATTTGAGATATGTAGATAATACGAAATACGAATAATACGTATATTTCCCCAAAAACGTGTGAAAATTTAGTAAAATAAGGGAATGATAAAACACACCTTAAAACGAAAGCAAGTGAATAATGATAATGATAAACGAGTTAAGAATTAAATAGATCGTCTTCTAATGCGTCGAATGAAATAAAATAACTGAACCTAAAATTTAAGGTAAGAAATATGAGTAAAAATGAACTCGTTGCTGCTGGAATCATTCAAAACGGATGTTTAGAACTCCGTTTTTGTTAAATTAAACGTTTAAGCGAGTCAGTACTAACCAGAATCCGAACAGTGAGTCAGAAGTCGGGTTTTTATCAATAGCCTTAAAACCTTGTTACGAAAATAAAACTCTTCTGGACCAAACGTCGATTCCGACAAGAAGTGTTAGAAATCGATTGGTCAAAGTTGTTGACCAATATGCCCTTAAATGGGTTGGAAAGCAATTGACCACCGAAACTCCCTCAATAGACAAAATTGATTAAGGGCTTTTATTCTACAGATAAAAATCTACAATATTGAAGAAGACAACTTACCCGAACGATGAATTAAACAAGAGATAATCGAGGTCAAAGTATCTTGACGCTTGAAAGTCAACAAAAGCTTGAAGAAATTTAAGAAACCGATAATGGGGGTAGAAGAATTTCGTGGATTACAGGTATTGGGTCTGGTATTGAAGTAATAATTTAGGGTTGTATGATATGCTTTGTTTAAATATTAAGGGTTAAGACTTGTTTATTAGGAAATAGCTATTTTAGGAAACCGAATAATCAATAAATGATAGAATTGGGTATAATAACATAGAGATTTCGACTTGGACAACAAGAAAACATCATGGGACCTGTAATAACATTTCTTGGAGTTTAAGTTTCGTTAATTTAATCAAAAATATGAAACAATTGGCAAAATTAGTCCCTGTAGTTCCCGAAAATACGATTTTTAGCCGTTTTAAGTGATTTTAAAGGTTGTTAAGTACTATTTGGCATGAATAAAAGTTATGAAATTATAAAATATGTTAAACCAAATTAAGTAACAAAAATAAAAGTTTTAAATAGTTCGAAAGATCCGAATTACATTCCGAATCGGTTTAAACAAATACGAAAATCCGAGATGCTACATCTAGTGACGCTGAGCTGTTGAAGAGTTGTCTCTTGCTTGAGAATGAGGCGGGAACAACCACTAAGCCTCCAAAGTTTATGACCTTAGAAAGCAAATTCAATGATTTCAAATGAAGATTCAAAAACTTTATCAAGTTGACAGACATTGCTCTCTTGAGACCACTAGAAGCTGGTCCTCATGTACCTACTGTTATGACTATAATTGGACCGGAACCAATACCTGTTGATGCATATGATAATTAAGATAGGAGGCTTATACTTGAAGATGAAAAGGCGTTCCTTACCTTGACTGTATGTTTGTCAAATGAGGTAACTCAAACACTTAGGGAACATACAACTACTAAAGGTTTATGGGATGCTCTAGTCAAGAAACTTGAAGGAAATGTTGAGATGAAAAATAGCCAAAAAGCTATGTTAAAAGGAGAATTCAACATGTTCAATCATGTGCAAGGAGAGAGTGTTGGAGATCTGATCAAGAGATTTGAAAAGTTGTTGGCAGGCATGAGAAGTGCAGAAGTTGTCTTGGATATATCTGAAACAAACCACAAGTTACTCAACTCATTGTCGTATTCTTGGCATACAAATGAGCTTACAATAAGAAGAACAACGACCCTCAACGCCATTTCAACTCAAGATTTGATTTCTACAATCAAGTAATTTGAGTTAGATGACAAGTTGAGGATGAACAATCATATGAGTTCACTGAATCAAGCAGGCATTGCAACCGGATCAGGAATAACCACTGCATACCTCAGCCAAGCTCACCCTACTACATTTCCTGTGAATGGAGTCAAAATATTTCCCACTACACAAGCTCAAAACTCGGTTTTCATCTCTACTGCAAACACATCTGCCTCATCATGTTCTGGTAAACAAAGCTGTTGAACAAGATTTTAAAGGCACATGGGATCAATCCTTCTGTCAAAAAGCCCATCCCACTTTAAAACCTATTCTGGCTTATCTCAATTAATTCCTCTCATTAATGACTCGAATATTGCACTGGCTCATGCTTTTCTCTCAACTCATGAGGAGTTACTCCAGGGAAAGCTTTTTCCTCCATGATTTAACATATAAAAAACATTGGTAAAATCCAAAATTAAATTCATCGACTTAAGATATAAAAAGATTGGCACGTAAAAGTTTAAAGTATTTAAATAACGTTTATTCCGTCGGTATAACCCAAGCGTTGGTAAAACCCGAGCATTAACGACCCCGGACGTTACAGCGCTAAGTAGGTAAAATAAAGGTCGTTGGTAAAACCAAAGCATTATCGGTGGGTGTTGTGCTGGTGAGTAGGTAAAACCCGGGAGTTTGTAAACCCCAACGCTGTCAGTGGGTGTTGTGCTGGTGAATCGATAAATCCGGGTGTTGGTAAAACCCGAGCGTTGTCGGTTTCGAGCTTTACGGTGATGAGTCGACGCGAATTCGGTTAGTTCCAGTTACGTTCTAGAAAGGTCGGTATCACCCAAACGTTGGTAAAATCAAAGCGCTGTCAGTCCTGGGCGTTGCGGTGGTCAAGCGGGTAAAACCCAAGTGTTATTGGTCTCGAGCGTTGCAGCATTGAGTCGATGCAAATAGAGTCGATTTCGGTGACGTTCGTTATGGTACCAAAATTAAGCAGAAAAAATAACACATAGATTTGATGTGGTTCAATAGTATGCGGTTCAGTACTGGTCCGTCACATGCCCAATAAAAGGTTTTACAACACCAAATCTCTTATTTTACTCGATAGTAATAATAATTTAAATCATTGTTGTTAAAATTGTTTATATATTTCACTAACGTGTTATAGTTATTAGTTAATTAAGAAGATACAACGAACCTTCTTGAATAGTTAAACAAACTTGCGACCAAACCAAAAGCATACTGAAAGTAGAAACTAATAAACACTCCAAATATGTTCGTTTTTGTAACATACATCACATAAATAATGTTTATGTAGTTCAGTACATAATTGATGTACAGCCAATTACCAAACATATATAATTGCATTGATATAAAAGACAACATTAGAACAATGTGATGAATGTGAAGCAAATAATTGATATCCTTTATTTTATATGTACCGGCCACTATATCAAGTACTTGCATCCAACTCTAGCTGTGACCTATTATATAATCATTAAAAATGTTGGAAACAAAATTTCTTTTTTCAACCACCGATAAATAAAACCTGACTATAGAGGGTAACTTAATAATAAAAGACAACTCGATATGCCCACAATTGCAGATAGCATTGGATGGTCCTAGCATACCATCTCCTATTATAAAGAAAACCCGACGCCCAATGGTCTACTATGGAAAACCCCATCCAGGAGCTTTTTTTTTCCCAATATCTCTGCCCATTTTAGCACATCACAAAGGGCATCCCAAACCAAATCGTGTCTATATTTAAACCCCAAAAGCTTTTTGCAATGAAACGTATGTTTCACCAAAATTATCTAAATAAACTTAGCGGTATACAAGGAAAGCGTCATCAATTAGGAATAAGAGAATCATTAAACTAGCCGATACTCCATTAAACTAGCCGATACTCCACTGTTAACATGTGTTGTACTATTCCTTCGACAAGACAACAATCAACAAATCTTGAGCATAGGGGCTTCGAAGGACATAAATTGACACAATCTTATTATGATTTGAATGTATTAATACAAACTTATTTTTAACGAATCAAGCTTGACAAAAGCCTAAGCATAGATCATTCACTTGATTTGATATTGTATTGAATAAAAATTTCAATTAACATATAAAATTACCTGAGTCGCTCGGAATGCAAGCCCCATCCAAAATGATAACACCTTAGGTAAATAATAAAGTCATAAAAGTTTAAAAGTAAATGTTAAGTTTCTATTTTATTTTTCATATAAATCTTCAGTTTCATACAAATAAAATGAACTCATAAGCAATATTTATGTTTTAAAAGTATAAAAGAAAGTGTTATCGGTCCCGGACGTTGAGGTGTTGAGTCGGCGCGAATTTAGTTGGTTTATGTTACATTCGTTATGATACCGGAAGTAAACAAAGGGTTGGTAAAACCTAAGGCGTTGGTAAAAACCTAGTGTTATCCATCCCGGGCTTTTCATCGGTGAGTTGAATCGAAAAACCATTTAATTATCGCATTTAAAGAAAAATTTAATGATGTGGACCACTTTGGTGCCGCCACTTGGCCCTATAGAGGCTAGCGGCACAAAAGTTGTCAATTCTATATATGTATAATGTTAAGTATCTATTTTATTTTTCATATAAATCTTTAATGTCATGCAAATAAAATGAATTCATAGACAATACTTATGTTTTAAAGTTAAAATAAAAACAATTTTCTCTTGGGAGGGTGCTTTTACAAAGATTACCGACTAGGCAAAAGTTTTGAAGAGGAACGTGTCTTCTTTACTTTGTCCTTTGTATTCTAATGAAGTATAGTTAGGGGAATGTAGTATAGCAAAAGAAAGTGGTCCTTGGTTGTGAATAAGTTAAGAGTTAAAGCTCCCATTCTAAAACCGCAAGTCACTTAATGACTTGGGTCGATTCTTTGTGATTGAAGCATACTACGTAAGGGATGATTGAAGCAGTTATTTAGATTACGTGGTGGGTTATATGTAGCCAAAGGAACAATCTTATTTTTCAGGGTGTTTAGAAACGGATCGAGACGCTATATGAATATATGATAATAGGAGTAGGAAGTTTTGTATTTCGTCGCCCGAATTGTTGAAATTTTCTTGTATTTTTTTCAGGAAGTTTGGTATTTCTTGTATTTTTTTTCCCCTTCATCTAATGCCTTGCTAGTTGGGTAGTTTAATAAACGAAACATTACAACATTATGCTTAGGAAAAAAGAAAAAAAAATAATTGAGTTTTGTTTAAACATATTTTGTTGGCGGCATATGTGATGGAAAGAAGTAGAAACATAATAAGAATAGGTCCATGGATATTGGGAGGTGGGGTTGCATCCGGATCGGACGGTGGTTGGAACCCTGTTTTGGTGGCACAACTGTCAGACCTACCATCTTAACTTTCTCAAAATCTACACATCTTCCCACGCTCCTTTCTTCGTGCGTCTCTGCCACGGCAGTGACCAATTCTTTTCACCCATTGACATTGTTTTATAACACACTTTTTATTTGATGCTCCGGAAATACATTTGTTTATTTAATAAAATGTGATTTTTGTTTCTTAGGGTATGTTTGGTATAGAGTAACGGAATGAATAAAGAAATGGAATTAAAAAGAAAATGGAATGAACAAAGGAATGAAATGAATCATTACCATTTCATTGTCTTGTTTGGTTACCACGTATGGATGAAATGAATCATAACTTTGTTATTATTTTTTTTGTTAAATAGTAACTATACACACATAATAACTTTATCATTAATGGAATAGTAATAACATGATGCGATATAATAATAAAAATATATTATAATTTAATAATAGTTATACTATAATAAAATAATAATAATAATGATGATAAAATAATAATATTAATAATTGTTGATCATTTTTCATTCCATTTCTTAAAGGAATGAAAGAAAAACCACCTTTTACTATGGAATCAAAAATGCTATATATGGAAGGAATTGCATTCCTTAGGAATGATTTATTCCATTGATGAATGACAAATTGACAACCAAACTTGTTTTATTCCATTCCACCTATCATTACTTCATACCAAACACTATCTTATGATCGTATAAAATTCTCTCTGGAAAGGTAAAAACTAAAATGGGATGATAGTTGTGTTATGGTTATCGAATATACGAAACCGAACAAACACGAAAACAATAAACGAACACAAAGATTTAACGTGGTTCGGTCTAATTTAACTAAGCTCAAAAGTGACAACTAGGTATATTCTTTATTAAGTGACAAATGATTTCAAGTACATAACATCATAGGGGAGGGTTAAAATAAAAATAAATAGTTTCCTAAGAATGCTAGGAATAAATCATAGTAATTGGATCATGCTAATCAATGGTTGAGATTTAAAATTACCAAAAACCGACATAGTTTCCTCGAATTACTATTTCACCTTTATAACCGACGTAGTTTCCACGAATTATTCTTTTACCATAGGTTATAATGCCACATGTCAAAAATCTAATGGTTCTTACCATTCCTAGGAAACTCTTTATTCTTATTTAAACCCTTATATATATATATATATATATATATATATATATATATATATATATATATATATATAGGTTTAGGTTCATTTCAGAAGTATTCTTAGTGCAAGAAGTGCGAGAAATAATTACAACCAATCATATATTTTCTTTTTAAATTATATATAAGGGTATAATAGTAATATATATTCTCTTATTATTTTTGAAAACTATTAATTCAGTACAGTTTCAAATATGATTTTATTTTGTGAATATGTTTGTTTATCACAAAATCAGTCGTACAAGAACAATCTTCTCAATCCCAAATTTCAAGCATCGCCATCTTTAAATTGATATCAATTGCAGGTTACTTATGAATCGAACATGTGTAATTTGATTACAATATTCACCAATCAACTATTCAGCCTAATTATTTGGCTGCCCTAAATCGAGTTCGATTTTGATGAATTTAATATGCAAATCGTTTTACAATATGAGGATACATCGATTCAGTAGCAGCAAAATCAGGTCTCATTCAATTCCTTTATATCATCTTCAATCTTAAATATTCTTCTGATATATTTATAGGTTTAGCAATTATTTTTTGGGTATAATATTGCACCACCTAATGTGATTTCTAAATGGGATTATCAATTTCAAGACATTTAATGTGTATTAGATTACATTTTCTGATTGATTTGTTCGAAATTCACAATTCCATCCGTATATTAGTATGCCATTCACTTAAAATAAAATTATTGAAAGATTAAATTCATTAATTGTAAAACGCTTAACTGAAAATATTGCTATAATTGGATTAACATAATTATAAAACTCTTGATTTTACTTCATTCATCAGCCTCACATCTTAGTTTTTCCCTTTATCTTTTACTAAACAGGTAAAACATTATCATTTTATATGTATTCCTGTTAAATTAATGATTACGTGATATACTTTGTTCATATTGTTATGTAAACAAGATCAATGGAAAATGACTCAACTACACATCATTTTATGTAAGTATATCTGTTATTTGAGGTACATGTTTTTTTTTGTTAATATTGTGTAGTCTTTTTTGCTAACGAGTATAACTTTTTGTTGCTGTTGATAATCATCTTGTTATGTATGTATGTACTTTGACTGCTATTTATCATAAATATTTCTTTACTTTATGCTATCTACAAAAATTGTATCAATCAATCAAATCCTGTGTATGAGTTCTTACTACTATGTAAGAAGTTTACCTCTTCAAACCATCCTACTTAACATATTCCATATAGCTTTTTTTTAAGTGTCATCTCTTAATAAACATGATGTTGTTCCTAATTGTATATACTTTCAAAGAATAGTTATTTTATATCAATTTATTATATGTCAAGCTACCTATAAAATGTTTAGGTACTTATACTACAGATGTAGGTTTATTAAGAGATGATGGTATTTGCATACTTTCTAATTAGTCATGTTTTCCTCTTATATTATGCATCATTTATAATTGTTATTTGATTAATCAATCTATATTTGTTCATATGCACTGTCATTACTGTGCGTGTGAATACCTTGTTTGCATAGAACAAAAGGTTGAAGTAAAGTTGCGTTTGATTTTGGTTTGTTTTCAATACCACAAACTAATAAACTAATAAGGCATAACTAGGTATAACTGTTAGATGAAATTACATGTCTATGTTTATTAATAATGTAATTTTATAGAATCTTTTATTGAGTTACAAAAACCATAAATTTTTGAAAGTTTATTAATGTTATACATCCTTAAATTTACATTTTACCATAATTTTTGAAAACTTTTATGCAGCATGCTTTTGTTATGTATTACTTTTAAATCTTGGTCAATTTATCCGTACAAGGTGTGTTTTGCAGATTACATATTGTATATATAGTTTACGTGTTGTGCAGGATACATATTAAAAGTGTATGTCTTTCTGTTATGATATGTGATTATCTGTAGGTAGTAGTATACTTATATCGTTAATGAAAATATAGCTATTTGTGTAAGATGTTTAATAGAAAGAAGGGGGAAATAGTCTATCTGCTGGATTTTCTTTCGAACTTGTCGCTTTGAGTATGTTTTTATGTTGTCATGGCAAACTATGTGGGTTGGGCAGACAGGACATATCAAACGGGTCGGGTTAAATTGATGTCAAAACATTTTTTTTTTCTTCAAATTTTAGGTGGTTTTATACATTAGTCATGCACTATGACATGTATAAAGTATTTTCTAGTCAGCGAATTACTTTGATTGATTTGCTTGATCCGTTAGAAGATAGATCATAACCTAATTCGACCGGGGTCATTAGTTATTTAGTCGTGATTGCCGCCTCATGTTTTATTTATACATTTTCTGGAAATTCGAGTTTTTTTCCATAGGTTTTGTGCAGTGTAGGAAACTCTTATGTGGTGCGTTTGTTGTTTAGGAAAAAGTGTGCAATTAAGAAAATTTGTTAATAGAATTGAGTCAATATCCTAATCATTCGAATCAAGATTTGGATCAAGTATTCTCAGAGAACTAAAGAAACAATTTGTGCTATAATAATTCAAATCAATATGGCCTATTTTAATATTTACTTACTGGTTTATTTATTTTTGTAGTGAATCTACATGTGATTGGAGAGGAAGTTGTAGGTCGTTGGTGTGCTTCTCATCATGCTAGCATTGGCAGTCAAGAAATAGTGTTTTTTGTTAACTTTATTATAATTTGATGTGGTCGTTGTAGTTTGTATTAGGGATGTATGTACGTATGTATGTATGTATTTATGTATGTATGTATGTAGACATGTATGTATGTAGGAATATAGTCATGTAGGTATATATTAATATTTTTTTGAAACATATCGTCTTCTTTTTTATACTGGTCTTCATAACACACTATTTTGATATCTGGTACCTCATTATTATATATCATATAAAACAATGTTTTGAGCAAATCTACACATACTAAATAAAACAAAACATACGATATATACATATATATGAATTATGTCTTACATGAGTTAACAATCTAATCTTTCTTCTTATCCACAAGGAATCAGTCCTCACTAGATTAAGTATAACATAATACATGCCCAAAAAAATCGATTTACATGTAGGCATTTTCAAAAATAATACCAGATAGATAAAAGAGTCTTAAACACTTAACCTAGATCTAGGTATACTCGAAACACAAGGGTTCAACCCAACTATTAAAAACATTTAAAAACACCAAAGCATAATGCCATTTAAGTTGATTTATAGCCTTCAGAGTCATTTTGAACTTAGAGCATCCATAATACTTAATCTTTTGATGTTTATTTCTGATAGCAAGCTGTTGGTTGTGTATTAGTCCTAAAACTGATATGTATTGTTTCATGTTTTACAAATCCTCTCCTTGACCACAATCACAAATTATCTTCCCCATGAAGGTCTCCTGGACCACATCCCAATTTATCATTCCAGGCTGCATAATCATCTTCCTTTCCACATTTTATCTATAATCATTTTGGTATATTAACAAACTCAATGCATCAACCTTTCGGATGACCAACTATTCTTCGTAACTCATAAAATAGCCCCTCTGTACAAAATACAAAATTTATTTTCAAATTAGTTATATAACAAACGAAATAAACTGCTTATACATATGTAAATTTGGGGTATTACCGGTTTTGAAACTAATGATACACAAGTAAAAACCTACATTATCGCCTACATATAAGTAAAATCTTCCACAGTAAACAAAACACATGTACATACACAACAATTCACCATACACCAAAACCAACAAAAAACTTCAAATAAGTCTACATAGGCCATCCTAAAAATTTTTACAGCCCATACAACAACCTAACATCTAACACCAAAACCAATATAAGCTTACACAGATCATAAGCCCAGGAAACAATCCTTCACAAAATACAATTTGTATGTTACTTAAATAAACATACACAACAAACAAACCATATATACGAGAAGCTCAGTGAACCTACATTGTAAATAACCTGCATACACAACAACCACAGTCACCCCTACACAAAATATAATCTATACATCACCTAAATAAGCATACCCAACAAAACAAACCACATACACAAGAAGTTGACTAAACCTACACAGTAAACAACATGCGTACATAACTACAGTCACCCCTACATAACTAACAAATTACCTACACAACAGGCCGTTAACTCTACACATAAAACAAAAAACATATTAACTACTTCAGCATACACAGCTCGCGGTCAACATAATATAGTTATTTCCTACACACTCTACATAATCCCTACACATTTCAAAAATATAATCTACACACCTAATTTATGCCATACACAAGTAAACATAGCTATCTAAATGAACAGATAAGTTATCTAGATAATTACATTCTGCAAAATCATACTAAAAACATAACATCCTGCATAAACACCTTAGTTACATACACATTGTTAAATACTACTCAAAACCTTGTCTGACTCATACTCGAAAGGGTTAGATACACATATTATAATTTTATCATACACAATTAATAAGCATCCCTACACAAAATAACAAATATATATAGAATTTCATGGTAGATACACACACACCAAAATAAGTCACTCACCATGGTATTAATACCTACACAATCCACATAATCTGTATTGTATCCACAAACATACATACAAACCTAATATGTGTTATACACAATAAAAAATAATAGTCTACATCCTCAATTCCTCATCAGGTTATAAACCCTAAAATTAACGAAAACCACAATCAACTTACTTATACACAAAAAAACCCTAATTTTTTACCCAAATTATAGAGGTATTGAATCGATTATGCAATTTTCTACCAAAAAACCTTAATTACTTAAAACGAGTTTCCATTAGTAATTTCATAACATACATCTAATCATATAAAAAACCAACAAACCACCAACACAAAAACAATAAAACCTAAAATTAATGAACATACCTTCAACACCTTGTGTAGGGTTCGATTAGCATCTGAGAATCCCCCAATTCCACTTCAAAACCAATTCCATTCAATTGACAGAACACCGATTGCTTCTTATACTCAAGGAATTGGAATCAATCGAGTTTAATTCTGACGATTGAATATATTAGTTGGATAATTGAAGAAGATTTGTGCCTCAAGCTATATGTAGGAGTTACTTAGTGAAACCAGGGATACATCAGCCGTTCCTTTTTGATAGCTACACAAGATTTACTATTATGTCCTTTCAAGAAATAAAAATCTGGTTATAACTTATTGATATTTACTAAAATGCCATGTTGTAACATAACCATTGATCTTTGTAATCAATGGTTGTGATTTACTTCTCACACTTCTCGTTATAAGATTACTTCTCGCAAGATCCATCCCCTATATATATATATATAAAGACTAGTATAGGGTTTGCATCTTACTAAACAAGAAATCTAAACCGGGTTGAACTTGGGCTCGCTGCTCGCACTCGTCTCCTCTTTTGACTTCATATAATAAATCGGGCCACATAAGGCCCACGAACCCAAGAATCACCAACTTTTTGAGTACTATCGTCTGCACTCCTAATCATGTGATCTGAACAGTATACATCTTCTAGTTGCCACTCATCAACTAACATGAAGGCCTGTTGAAGCTCCTCGGAGCTCCAACACGTCAGTCACAGCTAAACCTACTCCTGGCTCGTTCTCTTCCCTGCCGGATCCCACTGAAACAAACCTCCAGATCTCGAGATATCCTAAGAACAAACACTTTCCATATTCAGAAGGTAATCCACTGGAGAGACTTTTACAGCTAGAATATTGGTCTTCTTAAATCTATTGTCGATTTGGAACTCTAACTGAAATATAACATTTCGGATTTTCCAAACCCGTATTTGTTTACGTCTAACCTGACCGGAAACATTTTAGATTTTTTATTAATAAAAATCAAATTTTTATGAGTAATTAAGTTTCCATATGTTCACTTTAGCCCCTTCATACTTTAAAAGATGTTCAATTCAAAATTTATGCATAAAAGATTAACTAATTATCAAATTTTCAAACCACAAGGACCAAAACTGTCAAATTATGAAACTCTCCCTTAGGAGGCTGGAGCACCACGTGTTGGGAGGCCTCTCTCCCACCACGCAGTGCTATGGAGGCTCTGATCAGATCGTTTAAGTTACTTCGTTTCCTAGTTCGTTTTTAGCATGTAAATCGCTTATTTTAGGCATAAATCGAGTAAATTAAGGTACAAGAAAGGGATATTAACCAAAATACAAGTCCACACTCTAAAATACTGATCATGAACGAAATCTACAACTTATATCATTGATTTAATCATTAAATGCATATTCGGTTTCCTAAATGAGTGAATTTACTAAATATAGTTCGTATTTGTAATATCTATATAAACACATCATAATTCTCTGCCACAAACCAGTATCCTAACCCTAGAGAGACCCTCCAGCCGTCACCTACCTCCAACCTTCACCATATTCTTCAGATTTCGTGTTATTGTTGAAGATACAAGTTAAGACGGTTGACTTTGCTTGCTTTAGGATCGTTAACTCTTCGTTTATCTTGATTCTTTCGCTTTCCAGGCAAGTTGTAAATGTAGAAATTGTTCATGTATATTTCCTAGTCAATAAACTTCAATCAATTTCAGTGCTTGAAGGTTGTTAACTGGTCAAATCGTTTAAAACTCGTTAAAGGGCAAAATAGTCAACTAGTTTGACTTAACGTTTTCTCATACTTCTGGTCGGATTCAACGTTCGGGCCAGAAGACTTTTATTCTCATAACGTAATTTTAAGGCTACTGACCAAAAACCGACTCCCGACTTGAAGTTCGGATTCTGGTCAGTGCCAGCTCGCTTAAATCTTAAAACAAACATAACTTGAGTTCTAAACGTCCGTTTGGATTGATTCCAGCGGAAAAAAGTTCGTTTTTACTTGTGTTATCATATCCTAAAATCTCGGATTCTGAATTGTTTATGGCATTTTACACGTAGTGGACGACTCGCTTATTCATAGCTCGTTAATCACAATTATTAATCACTTGTCATTAATCTAAGGTGAGTTTGATCATTCCCCTTTTTATAAACTATTTTTAAACGTTTTGGGGATGTATGCGTACTTATTCATATTTTCTATCCTATATATATACACACAAACTCACAAACATAATCATTGTGTGAATATCAGTTGAATGTTATTTCGCTTGGCAAAGGTAAACCGAAAATTTTAGTCTTTGTAATCAATGCCCGATTCGCTTGGCAATGGTTCATTGGCACACTAGCACTATTTGGTTATATACATGGTTTGTTAAGATTTGATTGATTATTTGCACATAGATTGGTTTGCGCATTTAACACTTATCATTTATCATTTATCTATTATATATATTATTGTTGTGTCGAAATATGGTGATCATCTCACTCAACATGTGTTGTTGACAAAATCTGTTTTCTACGCATATGCAGGTTGCTTGAAGTTGGAGTATGGACACTTAGAAAGACCTTTGGTTTATAATGAAGACAAAATGGATTTAAACTTGTTATATTTATTTACTTGAGTAGCTTTGTTGTATTTGGATATTGTGTGTATTCTTTGAATAAAATAATTAATTAGATATTGTCACTTATATTCATGATAGTATCTTCGAGCTGTGAGCAATCAGATCATGCCCCCGCATTTCCGCCTTCGGTTGGGGTGTGACAGATTGGTATTAGAGCCGAAGGTTATAAGATAGGTCGTTAGAAATTGTCCTAGTCATATGTTAGGATCCTATACGTGCTTATCTGAACTGCCTTATATGCAATTAAAGATTGTTTACAGCTTGCTTAGATTAATTATTTTATTGTATTTATCTTATTTATGTATTGCACACACACACACACAAATTCCGATGCTATACCTCACATTCAAAATATTTTTCTAAATCTTTTATTTTGGTAGATTATCTTTTACTGTGGGAAATTTCTTAAGAATTCCCGTGTTTTGTTTTGCTTCTTCACCTTGAAGCGTGGGGGTATGACAAATTTCGTACAACCATAACTTTAACTGGTACCCGTAATCGGCTAAACGGTTGCGTGGTAAACATAATCGGCTAAACGGTTATAATTCCAAATTGTGTTTTTAAATTATTTTAAATGCTTAGTTGGGTGAAAAATCCATGGAAATCCATGGGCACTCCAACTATCCATTTCTTAAACCATTTTCGATTTGATTTTTGGTTGGAACGTATTGTCCGGGGTGGTTCCCGAGTGTAGGTCCCGAAACCGGATCCGACAACGAACGGCTTTATTCTTGATAAACGCTCAAGACGGGTGCGGTGAAACAAACGACCGAACATAAATAATATAACGATAAAATAAAGGAACGATCTCGTAACCGGTACAAAAGATTCAGAATATTATAACGAACCGATCCCACCCAAGGTGAGCTCCCCTTGGGTGGTTGTTTACACCAACAAAACACACACATACAAAGACATATGAAGTCATATTTATAGCCAAACATAAAAACATTCTAGAAGATCTCTTCCATTAAAGCCAAATGCGTGCACCGAAGCTCACGTCTCGTATCCGGGATTTCACGCCCACTTTATTTACTTGACCTTAAATATATAATAGGTTTCGTACTTTGATATCACAAGTCACATTTTTGGCCTTACAATCACCCCCTTGACTTGTGATCTCAAAACATCGTTGAACCGCGTCTCTCATTTTCGCAAGTCAACCCGATAACCGAAGCTTCTTCAATCACCCCCTCAAGGTATGATCCACCTAATTCATTCATGAAGACGTTCTCGCTTCTTTATCCATCTTGGATCTTAAGCAATATAGGTTCAGAAGTAGCTTGACGAAATACCGGGGACAACGATCAAATGGCTAAGCTTATTATTTCCATGAATGAAATTAGTTAAGTAACTCACCCCTAATAAATAAGTACCCCAGATACTTGTATCCCAAATTTTCAGGGTTGAGAACTTAAACAATTTAATTCCCTAATAAATCCAACTTGTTAAAAAATTATCACCTTAATAAATAAGCATCTCAGATGCTCGTAGCCCACGTTTTCAGGATCCAATTCTCGAACGCCTTGAAAATAACATATAAATAGTATGCTTTGAACACGGTCCAATAATGACGAAAACCCGAACAAATTTGACTTTCTTCAGTGGTCAACCCCGAATCAATAATTATTTCTTGGCCCGAAAACATCTAACATAATTCCCAAATACACTACTCAACTCAAGCATTGCACCTGGCCCAAAAGAAACCCAACAGCCCATGTAAATACCCAATCTAACCCATTTCGATCTTGATCTGTGTTTCTATCTTAAACATCCCATTCACATTTGGGCCCAAAAAGACTTAATCTATAAAAATCCTAAACAAATTAATCAAGCCCAAATTAAAAACATACCACACCAGAGTGTTTTGGTCAGATGGAAAATCACACGAGCAGAACCCTAATATCATCTGGCTGCTACATGCTTGTACACCTGATGTCACCCCGCCAGAAAAAGAATTCCGATGAACACATCCACCGCCGCTATATTAAACTATTCCAGCCACCGCCGCCGCCCGGAGCATCTAACATTCACGACCTACGTAACCACTACCGGTGTCTTCTTCTGACCACCTCTAGCTCCGCCTTTATCATACTGGTGTTCACAACCGCCACCAACCACAGGCGACCCTAGTCGTCAATTCTCTCTCACCACCGGAAAACCAATCCACCAACCAGTTCCCGTCACTCCCTTTCACCGTTAACCACCGGTACAGCCACTACCACCATACACCAGTGGCCGGAAAACCGTCGTCAGAAAGTTTCCGTCGTCACCAAACGCCACCAGCAACCTTTCTGGCCGGAAAATTGTTCTCCGGCCAACACCCAGCGCCAACAGCCACTCGCCTCCACTGCCATGCGAACGAGGTCACCGGCCACCCTCCGCTCTTCACGGAAACCCAATAAACGAGGCTGAGATTTTAGATCTCAAACTTAGCTGAGAATCCAGATCTGGAAACACGAGACGAACTTCGAGCACTTTATTTCCCCAAATCTTCAAACTTTATTTCCAAACATCAAATTTTCTTTTCAAAACTTCAACGGAATTAACGTCTCGGTTCGGGTAATAGCGGAAATAGAACACGAATATCAAGAACAAAGTTGAATCATAAGATTCGGCCCGCTCTGATACCAATTGTAGGTTCCCAGCCGGATCAACACAGGATTATCTCGTAATACGAGGGTGCGGAATCCCCTACGTATACGATACGAGTGTTTAATCAAGAGACACATAAAGAAACACGTAGCACGTAGAACAAAGGTTACTTTGTTATTAGATGTGAATACCAATCACCTAGAAAAACAGCTGTGGCTTACAAGACGAACACCCAAAAAAAAAAACTCACTTACTAACGGTGCAAGTTAGGTTAATATATCACGACAACTTCGCCTAACACCCTAGGCGAAGTTGTCCCTAACTTCGCCAGAACATAAGTTCACCAAAAACCAAACCAAACTAACTAGTTATCAAGACAAAAACAAACATCGTAATGATTACAGACATGATAAACTCGAGACAAATGAACTACTGGCACAATGCACCAACACCGAGATACACCAACTGCTCATATTTAATTCGTTGATTCGATATTTAGTTGGGTCGGTTAAATGCCATGTAATGCTCATGGTCCGAACAACTCCATTGATTCGATAATTCGTTAATTAGTTGGGTCAGTAAAATGCCATGTACACGCTCATGGGCTGACCAACTCAATTGTTTATTACTCGTTATTTGAATTGGGCCAACAAATTGCCATGGAACGCTCATGGGAGGCCAATTCACAAACTTTATGTTGCTTATTTAGTTGGGCCATTCAAATTGCCATGGAAAGCTCATGGGAGGTCAACATATTTGATATATATTTGGTTATTTTATTCTTGGAAAATTTTATAAACATTATTTATTTACTTAAATGCGTCAAACTTATACACATTATTTTAAATTCTGACTCGTCCTCGAATTATCACTTACACAATTCTATTACACTTCTCTATTATTCCACATTGACTCATTTCCACAACTTACTCATCATCTTATAAACTTTTATCTTTGGTCATCATAGAGTGTTTTTCCTAAGAATCAATCATCGTAATCAACGTCGTTCGCCTGCTTCTCGTGATTGTTGTTCGACTACTAGAAACGACAAGGAGTTTGCTGTTGTATTCCGTTAACCAAACGACCGCCAATCTAAACAAAACTAAAACACACCGAACAAGAAATTTTATACTAACTCATATCCGTTAAAATATTATTTAAATCATCTTTTATCATTTATTTCTATATTATCAAACTATAAATTATCAAAGGATATTTTCAATCATTACCCTCAACTTTAAAACTATAAATATTTTATTACCTCTTGTTTTCCTCAATCTTATGTTACTTTTCACAACTTACTTTCAATTTATAAATAATCTTTATTATTAAAATTCAAATATTGTAAATTTTATTGATATTAAACTAAATTTTTTAACATTCAAATTAAATTTCATTGTTAAATTAAATCTTCTACTAATTAAATTTTCACCATTAAAATTGACTTTTTGATAAATCTCCATTAAATCCCATCACTCATTTTATTTATCAATTAAGTTTTTTAATTAGTTGAAACTAAACGTTGGTTTGTAAATGCTTCAACCCCCTACTTTGATTTTTGATACACCTTGAGAATCTTGAACGTTTTAAATGATAAATTCGTAGTTGTTAAAATAGTTATGGTGGTTCATGCATTTCTAGCATCGCGTTTATCTTATATACTTCACATCTTATTTTGAAATCACGATTAATTTAAAATTTGTTATTTACTTGACTTTCCATTATAAATCATCGATAACTCAATTTACTTGCTTCCTACTATTTATAACGATTTTGTAAAAAGAAGAAAAAAAATCCACGAATTCCCAATTTAATATAATATAATATTTTCAATTACATAATTTATATTTCATCTAATTTTAAAGATTTAATTGGAATAGAATTATCTCGATGATTCAGGAATATCCACTTCCCAGTTTAATCTATTAACAATTTAATTCAAATACGTATATTTTCGCATTATCATTAATATTTAAATTATTCATTACTAACTATTATAATATTTCAAAATATCTTAATCGAATTATCTCATCTCAAAATCACAAACTTGAAAAGCTATAACTTCATATTAACTTCTATTTAACCTCATAAGTTCTCAAACTAATCAAACTCGGCTCACCAAAATTTTCATTAACTATGTTTAAACTTATACTCTCGATCTTAAGAACTACATTCCTAAAGAATACGATCATTAAGGACTCCGTATGCTATTAACTATTTTAAAGATTTGTTATAAATTAAACTGTTGTTCATACCATCTCATGAATCAAGTTATTTTATCTACTAAGGTTAACTTCATATAATATTCCACCCTTAGCTTATTCTCGATCATCATAATTCATTTCAAATGTCTGTTTCAAGAAATCCATTTCCTTTCAATCTTCCAAATCCCACTTTCCTAAATCAAAAGATATAATAGAAATTACCTGGTTTTATTAATCAAACTTGAACAATTATTATCTCTTGAATCTATATTTGAAGTTAGCAAAACGTTTGTTTCTTTCAAAATAATGGTTTTAAATATTTTATAACCCACATCATGAAACGAATTATACGGATCATCTGACGATAAGAGTAATTATGGTCGCGAACATAATTATCCGAGTCCTCGCATGGAAATCATAATACGTAAAATTGTGTGTCATGATTTAGAACCTAAGGTAGCTTCAGTAAAGGTAAAAATGATAAGATGATAAGGACATGGTGGATACGTCGCTGCTACATCCTATATATAAGTGCCCTTATCGGATTATCATTTGAAGCGTTGCTTCAATTATTAAAATTTCTATGTCTTGATATTTTCGTTAAAATTTCAAATTGTTTTCAAAACAATAATGTTTTGGTTTTCCTTAATTTCGGGACGAAATTCCCTAAAGTATGGGAGACTGTAATATTTCAGATTTTCCAAATCCGTATTCGTTTACGTTTAACCCAACCGGAAACATTTTAGATCTTTGTTATTAATAAAAATCAAATGTTTATGAGTAATTAAGTTTCCATATGTTCACTTTTGCCCCTTCATACTTTAAAAGATGTTCAATTCATAATTTATGCATAAAAGATTCATTAATTATCAAATTTTCAAACCACAAGGACCAAAACTGTCAAATTATGAAACTCTACCTTAGGAGGCCAGATCACCACGTGGTGGGAGGCCTCGCCCCCACCACACGGTGCTATGGAGGCTTTGATCAGATTGTTTAAGTTATTTCGTTTCCTAGTTCGTTTTTAGCATGTAAATCGCTTATTTTAGGCATAAATCGAGTAAATTAAGGTCCAAGAAAGGGATATTAACCAAAATACAAGTTCATACTCTAAAATACTGATCATAAAAGAAATCTACAACTTATTTCATTGATTTAATCATTAAATGCATATTCGGTTTCCTAAACGAGTGAATTTACTAAATATAGTTCGTATTTGTAATCTCTATATAAACACATCATAATTCTCTGCCACAAACCGGTATCCTAACCGTAGAGAGACCCTCCAGCCGTCACATACCTCCAACCTTCACCATCTTCTTCGGTTTTCGTGTTATTGTTGAAGATACAAGTTAAGACGGTTGACTTTGCTTGCTTTAGGATCGTTGAGTCTTCGTTTCTCTTGATTCTTTCACTTTCCAGGTAAGTTGTAAATGTAGGAATTGTTCATATATATTCCCTAGTCAATAGCCTTCAATCAATTTCGGTGGTTGAAGGGTGTTGACCGGTCAAATCATTTAAAACTCGTTAAAGGGCAAAATAGTCAACTAGATTGACTTAACGTTTCTCATACTTCTGTTCGGATTCAACGTTCGGTCTAGAAGACTTTTATTCTCGTAATGTAATTTTAAGGCTACTGACCAAAACCCGATTCCCGACTCGCTGTTTGGATTCTGGTCAGTACCAGCTCGCTTAAATCTTAAAACAATCATAACTTGAGCTGTAAACTTCAGTTTGGATTGATTTTAGAGGCAACAAGTTCGTTTTTACTTATATTATCATATCCTAAAATCTCAGATTCTGAATTGTTCATAACGTTTGACGTGTAGTAGACGACTCGCTTATTCATAGCTCGTTAATCGCAATTATTAATCGCTTGTCATTAATCTAAGGTGAGTTTGAGCATTCCCCTTTTTATACACTGTTTTCAAACGTTTTTGGGACGTATGCGTACTTATTCATATTTTCTATCCTATATATATACACAAACTCGCAAACATAATCATTGTGTGAATATCTGTTGAATGCTACTTGCCAATTGCAACATGTTTAATTGTTTACTTGACAACATTTGGAGAGGTCCAACATATCCCATTTGTATAGGGTTATCATTAATATGATCACACGACCGTCTTAGTAACCGAAGCCCGATTCGCTTGGCAAAGGTAAACCAACAATTTTAGTCATTGTAATCAATGCCCGATTCGCTTGGCAACGATTCGTTGTCACACTAGCACTATTTGGTTATATACATGGTTTGTTAAGATTTGATTGATTATTAGCACATAGATTGGTTTGCGCATTTAACACTTATTATTTATCATTTATCTATTATATATATTATTGTTGTGTCGAAATCTGGTGATCATCTCACTCAACATGTGTTGTTGAAAAACTCTGTTTTCCACGCGTATGCAAGTTGCTTGAAGTTGAAGTATAGACACTTAGAAGGACCTTAGGGTTATAATGAAGACAAACATGGATTTAAACTTGTTATATTTTTTTACTTGAATAGCTTTGTTGTATTTGGATATTGTGCGTATTCTTTGAATAAAATAATTTATTAGATATTGTCACATAAATTCATGATAGTATCTTCGAGCTATGAGCAATCGGATCACGCCCCGGCATTTCCACCTAGGTTGGGGTGTGACATGAAATATGACATGTGCTCCCACTGTCACGATGTCCCCCGACTGATTTAATATTCCTAACTCGTTCATCTAAAATCTTCACTTTGGCTCTGGGTTTATTACTTGCAAAAGGAACCCTCTTCTGCCCACGAGATTCTATGAAACCGACTTTGTCTTTCATCAAAATTAGATCAACTCCTTCCGGTGATACGTCGACCATATATAATGATCCATTTTTCTTGCCACGAGCCAACATCCCATTGGCTACTTCCATTGTCCATTCCCAAACATAACATCGTGCCCCAGGTCATTCTATTACATAACGGAAATAAAATGTTTCTTCAAACTTTGAATAACCCTCACGTTTTTCAAAGTCTAAGAAGTGTGGGCTGAAGTTATCAAATCAACATTTCTCATATCCATAACCTTTAGAATATCATCGTTCGCAAGTCAAACCTTTCTAAAATCCCCAGATTTTAGATTCTTCATCATTTCAATACAGTGAGTGGCATGAAACAATGCACCAGAATCCATCACCCAAGCATCAACTTTACTATCAACACTGCAAAGTAAAGCATCTTTTGTGTCGTGTTTTGTAGTGTTCACTTCTTTCTTACCTTCCGGACACTGATTCCTGAAGTGTCCGTTTCTTCACAATTCCAACATTCTATATCTTTATGAGTCTTAGACTGACTCCTTTTCCTGCTCCCACTACCTGATTGTTTTCCCCTACCTATGCCTTCTGTGACTAACATATTGCCTGTTGATTCACCTGAACTTTTGCGTCTTGAATCTTCTCCCATAGTGTTCCAAATCCAATCAAATGTAATTTTTGTAGATGAACTACAAAGTACAGTCACTGTTTGAGACCAACTGCCTGCAACTCACCTCACTTTATAAAAGCTGTTGATTTTTATCGTGAATAAACTAATTATCATTCAACTAATGTTCATTTACAAAGGTTAAAAAGAATAGGAGCACCATCAAATATTAAATCATAAAATAAAGATGTTATATAGTCATTCAAAAGGGAATAGTATTTCGTGCAAAATGCACCCATGTGGTCAATATCATTTTGTAGCATTGGCAATTGTGGTGGATTTGTGCACAGGTGACATTTGTGGCTTGCATCATTTTGCAATAACAGACCCACCGTGAACCCGACATTAAGAATTGTGTGAAAAGATCAGTATGTCCCCACAGTTTGCAACCCCATGGTTTGATGTTATTAACATTTTCACCTATTCTCTCTCTCTCTCTCTCTCTCTCTCTCTCTCTCTTTCTCTCTCCCCACCACTGGACATAACCATCACCACCATTAATCCACCATCCACTCTACCTCCTACTACATCCACCAAATTACCCGACCTACCTTTGACTCTAGCTCCTTCCTCACATATTGATCCCCTCACCTCTACTACCACACAGACTACCCAAATCACATTCTACCCTACTCACACACTCACCATCCCCACTCCTTCCATTAGGTTAGTTTCTACTGCATCACCCATCTCTACATCCACTACATCACCAACTCCCTCACCTGCCACTTCACCTACCCAAATCACTCGACCCATTATGGACCACTGTACAACCTACTCAAACCATCCTACCTATCAAACCAATCTTAACCTTCACCTCACCAACGGTCGCCACATCAACCTCTAAACCAACCCCTAGACCCAGTACTGGTGGTAAATTTTTGAGATTCCCGATTATCACAGATCAAATATTGATGAGACTGGCAGCTCTTGAAAAATCAAATTCCAATCGTTTAGATCGTGACTTGAAGATGGCCAAACTTGAGAGAAAGTAAGAAAAGCCATGACGGAAGGGTGGGAAAGTCTAAGAAAAGATTACATGGAAAAGATCAGCCAACTTGAAACCAAAGTTAAATTTTTACAAGAGCAGATGATAACTTGTTAATCTATTGAAGCTGATCTACAAAGAA
This sequence comes from Bidens hawaiensis, assembly GCF_021521415.1. NCBI lineage: Eukaryota > Viridiplantae > Streptophyta > Magnoliopsida > Asterales > Asteraceae > Bidens > Bidens hawaiensis. Next base: position 92,965 of record NW_027495310.1, on the reverse strand, counting down.
GACAAGGCGATCATGATACTGAGAATGAAAGGCTGCAGTCATTGATTAATTCCATGCAGTCAACCATTAACGAAAAGGCATATGTAAATGAAGAACAAAAGACAGTCAATGAAAGCCTTCATGCTGAGATGGCCAACCAGTGAAAAATAAATCAAGAAATTGAGGAAAAATATAAGGCTGCTGGTAATTTGATTAATCTAGGTGATGAGAACATGAAAGAGCTGAAGAAGAAACTGTCTATAATCTTTGGGAGTTGGCATAGTTCATCTAGTAATGATTCTGGTGCGGGTACTGCTGCACAGCTAGTGGTTGAGGAAAAAGAGGAAGATGCTCTGTTGGTAATGAGTCTAATGTAACTTTCGCATTTCTGTGATTAAATAACGGAAAGTTTTATTATTATTGGTGTGTCGTTAGTTTAATTGTGTGCGTGTTTGTATTTGGATAAGGATTGGGTTGGTATGGAAGTGGATGGTGGGGCCCATAGCCTCCTATATAAAGCCATCTCCCATTCCTTTCACCATTTCTTTCCACCATAACACACACTAAAACACACACTTTCTCTCTAACACCCGAAACCAATCACGAGCTAAAAGAAGAAAGAACCTCATGTGTGAACGCCATCAAACACCAAGAATCACGTCCAGATCCTCGAGTTGTTTCAGATCTGAACCGAACCCGAGAACCGAAGGTGGGTTTTCGTTAAAAAGGTTAAGTTTTAGGTTCATTTCGACATGCAAACGGATAGAATGGTAGACCGGGATGTAAAATGTAAGAAAAACATAAACTTGATAAGTTATAACCTCTTGGGTGCGTTTTAAGCTAAAAAGGTGACATTTGGACTATGAGAAACACGGGTATTCAAAGTTGGTACAACCCAAAACCCATAAAAAGAGTAGAATAGGGTTCTCAGGAAGAATCTTAGAGGAAAATGGCTTTAAAATGGTAAAAACGAAGTAAAAAGGGGTTTTCGCATAAAAAGGGCTTCGCATCGCATGCCATGCGAAATCCAAGAATTTCGCATCGCACGCCATGCGAACGAAATCGCATGCGAACGAAATCGCATGCGAAATTCCACGCGAAATTCCATGCGAAATTCTAAGCGAAATTCCATGCGAAATGGCCATGCGAAATTTCATGAAATCCATTTTCTGATGCATTTTTGTTAAAGCTCAACCCCAGCCAGGGGCTCTGCCCCTTGGACCCTGCTAGGGGCTGCCGCCCCTAGACCCCGCTACCAGGGGCGCTGCCCCCAGACCCATATTAGTTGAGGGTTTCATTAGCTGAGGGTTGTGAACCGCCTAAACTGTCTGGTACAGGGGATGCAATCGCTACTCTCCAATGGATAACCGCGATGGATAAGGTTATCCGAATTAGCGAGCGTCGCCCCAACCAAGCAGTGGGTTTTGCTACCCAGTCATTTGGGGATGAAGCTATGTTTTGGTGGGAGACGGTAGAGCAAAGGAAGACTGCTGCTGATATCGAAGCTTTGAGGTGGGAATATTTGAAGGAAATGGTTATGAAGAAGTTCTGTGCAGATGCTGAAGTTGAGAGGGCGGAGATGAAGTTCCTGAATTTTAGAGCGGGGAAGATGACACTCCGAGAGTACACTACTGAGTTTAACCGTATGTCAAGACTCGTGCCTGAAATGGTGAACACTGAGGGTAAGAGGATCAAGTGCTACTTGAGGGGACTACCACAAAATGTCCGCACCTTTGTTCGGGCTAGTAAACCTACTACTTTTGATTCTGCTATTGAACTCACAGAAATGGTTTATGATGACCTGGCTGTGGATGATGTGGTGGTGGCGGAAGAGAAGAAATAGAAGAAAGGAGTTGCTCCTGCTAAGCGACCGGGTAATCAGTTGTGGAATCCAAAGGTAAAAAAGTAGAAGGTGTGGGAGAATAAGCCATGCAAAACATGTGGGAAGGCTCATGGAGGGGAGTGTAATTTTGGGTCGAATGCGTGCTACATGTGCGGTAAGGTGGGGCATTACGCCAATGAATGCAATGCAAATCCAGCATGCTTCCGGTGTGGTAAGACAGGCCACATGGCAAGAGAATGTACTGAAGCTAGGGGAAGCGGTAAGAAGGATGCTGAGCAGTCTAGGCCAAAGACCAGAGCCTACATGTTGACATAAGAGCAAGCCAAACAAATCCCAAATGTTGTGACAGGTACATTCCTAGTAAACGGTATTTCCGCTTCCGTATTGTTTGACTCATGTGCGACTAGGAGTTTTGTAGCTACCTCATTTTGTAAGAAAGCTGGAATGAAATGTTGCCGTGTGCCTGAAACTTTGATGATAGAGACCGCTAGTGAGACCTCGGTTAAAATTATGAGAATGGTTAAGAGTTGTAAGATAGAGTTGGAAGGACACGAATTACCTGTTACCCTTTACGTGATGACCTTAAGAGGATTCGATGTAGTATTGGGGATGGATTGGCTGTCTGAATTTGAGGCTCAGATAGTGTGTAAGAATAGATTGGTAAGACTAAAGTCTTCGAAGGGTGGTATAGTAACGGTTTATAGTGATAAAGAAAGTTCAGGGCTTAACATGATTTTGATGATCAAAGCCGAAGGTTTGTTAAGGCAAGGGTGCAGTGCCTGCCTGGCATATGTTGTCAAAGCTACGGCCGAGACGAAAGAAGTGAAGGACGTTCTGGTAGTATGTGACTACCCAGAAGTGTTCCCTGAGGACCTTCCGGGATTGCCACCGGAGCGAGAAGTAGAATTCCAGATAGAATTAATACCAGGAGCACAGCCCGTCGCGAAAGCACCTTACCTTTTGGCGCCGTCTGAGATGAAGGAATTGATGTCCCAACTGCAAGAACTCCTCGATAAGGGTTTCATAAGGCTGAGTGTTTCCCCGTGGGGCGCGCCGGTGTTATTCGTTAAGAAGAATGATGGGAGTACGAGAATGTGTATTGACTATAGGGAGTTGAATAAGCTTACGGTAAAGAATAGATATCCGTTGCCACGGATTGATGATTTGTTTGATCAGCTACAAGGTGCAAGCTGGTTCTCGCGAATAGATCTCAGATCAGGTTATCATCAGCTGAGGGTGAAAGAGGCAGACATCCCTAAGACAGCGTTTCAGACGCAGTACGGACACTACGAGTTTCTTGTGATGTCGTTTGGTCTAACCAACGCTCCCGCGACATTTATGCATGATGAACAGGCTATGTCGGCTGATGTTAGATAAGACGGTTATCGTTTTCATTGACGATATATTAATTTATTCAAAGACCGAGTCTGACCATGCTGAGCACCTGAGGGAAGTATTGGAAGTTTTGAAGAAGGAGAAATTGTGTGCAAATTTCTCGAAGTGTGCATTTTGGCTGCAAGAGGTACAGTTTTTAGGTCACATAATCAATCCCGAGGGGATTACTGTGGACCCGGTCAAGATCGAAGTGATAAAGAATTGGACGACTCCGCGAAACCCGACCGATATACGCAGTTTCCTAGGGTTAGCTGGCTATTATAGGAGATTCATTCCGGGCTTCTCCAAGATAGCCGCACCGTTGACCGGCATGACCCGGAGGACTGTAGTCTTCGGTTGGGGTAAGAATCAAGAAGAAGCATTCAAAGAATTGAAGAGAAGACTCACTCAGGCTCCAATCCTTGTTCTGCCCGATGGTGAAGAAGATTTGGTAGTCTGTACCGATGCTTCATATCAAGGGTTAGGTTGCGTGTTGATGCAACGGGGGAAGGTCACAGCCTATGCGTCTAGACAGTTGAAAGTTCACGAAAGCACATACCCGACGCATGACCTAGAGTTAGCAGATGTGGTGCATGCTCTCAAGATTTGGAGGCACTACTTGTATGGTACCAAGTGTACTATATACACAGATCACAAGAGTCTGAAATACTTCTTCGAGCAGAAAGAGTTGAATATGAGGCAGAGAAGGTGGTTAGAAATGATAAAGGACTATGACTGTGATATCAAGTATTACCCGGGGAAGGCTAATGTAGTTGTTGACGCCTTGAGCCGGAAAAACGCAGAAGTCGGTCACACCCCGACTTAGGGCCTAGGCGTGACACCCGTAGTTGGTACCTATCTTAAAAATATATCAGAGTTGCGGGTTATTAGCGAAAGTCTTTGTTTATAATAATATATTACTTTATTATGAAAACCTCTTAAATATATAAATATTTAAGTATTTGTTTTGCAAACCTTTGTTTACTCTCGTTTACAATATTTTATCTATTAAAAACTGAGCGATCTCTATCTGCGAGCATCTATCTCCAAGAGTGACTCAAATACCTTGCTACCTGTGCTACTCTTGCTTTCCTGTAATGAGGGGAAAAATATACGTCAGCGATATCCTGGTGAATCGTTGACTCTGAAAACATTTAAGTGACAAGATAGTTTTGGAACAAACTCAGCAGAAACGTCTCTTATTTCTGGGAACTTGTGCCACTACTATACACCCACAATTATAGTTCTCCAATAACTGATGCTCATTGGAGAGCTTTCGTTATGTCTGTTAGCATGCGGCCACGTAGCCTTGATTGATAGGTTAACAGATATGTTTGGATCCAGACACATGTGTACTCGGTCTGAGTTGCTTTTATTATCTACCTTGTAACTTAGGGATCACGTAATTCCTTAAAATGTAGAGATCACGTAATCTCATATTTCACTGACTGTTTAAGATAAACAACCCGTTTATCTGACTGTAAAAGGTTTAACGTATTCACCTGTGATTGTGATTGTCTTTTCTGAATGATGTGGTGATCTCGTTTGAAAACCCTTGTGAATGAATGATTGATCTATGTGATAACATAAGCTTAAATAAATACTCGGATCGTCTCTTGATCCAGCTACAGACCTTTAGTCTGGTTTTGATAGCTTTAAACCTTGACTGATCATTTGTTTGAATAAAATTTTTAGACTCATAATCTTTTCATTTTTTTACAAATCATGTGTTGAGTTTCTTCTTCATGAACGTAACTTTAATAACGTATAACGTTATGCCACTTTGCCACTTTAATAACGAAGGCACGTATAGGCTTACCCTACCACGTACTATCGTTATGCCACTAACACTCTTACTAGACTCTTGCCACTTCTAACACGCTCTACCTCTACTTGTCTACAACACGCTTCATATCATTTACATAATAAGCAAGTCACATCAAACGATGGCACGTACAGGCTTTCCCTATCACGCGCTCACGTTATGCCACTAACACCCTTACTAGACTCTTGCCACTTCTAACACACTCTACCTCTACCTGCCTATATCACACTTCATATCAGTTCGGTATTTACGTAATAAACATGTTACATCATAACATTCATACACACTATCAACCACTTGGAATTTACTATCCTTGGCGATACGTGCAATATCCGAAGATCGTTCACGTACCGACAAGCATTATAAAATATATACCTCGTATAACATCTATAGCATACACTTACCACTTAAGGTAAGTGTATTCACACTTCACATCGAGTATGCACACAGCCCCGAAAACATAACAAGGAAATGGGGCTAGAAACTCACCTGAACACGGTTACGTTCTCCGTTGATCGTAATCCCTTTCTTCAGTTGTGCACGGCTGACTGTATAACAAGTATACATATCAATTTAACTATCACTACTTATAACATCTTTCTAGTCTTAATTACTACCCACAACGAACGGGGGTCCGGGGGCAGCGCCCCTGGCAGCGGGGTCTAGGGGCGGCAGCCCCTAGCGGGGTCCAAGGGGCGGAGCCCCTGGCTGGGGTTAAGCTGCCAGGTCAGCTTGGAAAAATTTTATTTTCGATAACTGCCTTAACACATTTTCCATTAGGTTTTTAATTTATTTTCTAAACGAACTTCACTTCAGGCGAAGTTAAACCTTAGGCGAACTTGGCTTCAGGCGAAGTTAAACCTTAGGCGAACTTGGCTTCAGGCGAAGTTATCCTTAGGCGAACTTGGCTTCAGGCGAAGTTATCCTTAGGCGAACTTGGCCGTAGGCGAAGTTATCCTTAGGCGAACTTGGCCGTAGGCGAAGTTATCCTTAGGCGAAGTTACGCTTGAAGGCGAAGTTCATCAGGCGAACTTAATCTTGCAGGCGAAGTTATCGCACTGCAGATCTGTTTGCCCATAAATCCTTCGTTTCTTAGCCAAATAACTCGATTTTGGTACCCACGGAATCGTATGATCGGCGCCTACAAATCCCAACCATCAAATCGGCCTAATATCGACGTTTTAGGGGTCCGATTTGGGCAGTTTGGGTTTCGGGTCCGGTTAATCCATCCAATCCTAACCATTTTCAGTAATATTAGCTTTGTTGGATTTGTTCTTACCTTACCAACTCAGATCTATCAACAAAATCTCGGGTCTCGGCTTCGAATCTTGATCGGTTAGAATGTGTGTGTTTTGAGTGTGTGAAGAAATAGATGTAAATGAAGATATTTTTGGGATTTTGGGGGTATTTATATCCCTGAAATCCCATTCTTATTTAACCAATCTCAATTAATCCAAGTCCACAACCCACATCCATTACCCAACACTAGCCCGACCCATACCAACTCATATTCTATTATTTATTTCCTAATAACCCGGCTGAACTTTCTCTCTAATATTAAGTACTATAATTAATATTACTTGGAAATTTCGGGATGTTACACGTGCATACTAAAAGTCAGCTACGCTGAGTGAGTTCTAGTTAATTAACATACATTGCATCCACTTACTTACTAATACGCGTCCGAAGATACGTATTAATTGGTTACCTGTTCTTCTACATTTATACATACATACTTACATACATAAATTCATACATACATACATACAATCTTCCATACTTTATCCGACTTTCTTTAATTAATACTTGCGCGTCCCTTCTATATTTTAACGAGCCTTTCACCCTATAAACTTCGCAGATTTTATTAGGGTCCACCACCCTTTATTCTTCGTAGATATTAGTAGGGTTCGCAACCCTATATTCTTCGCAGATATTTGTAGTGCCCGCAACCCTATATTCTTCGCAGATATTTGTAGGGTCCGCAACCCTATATTCTTCGCAGATATTAGTAGGGTCCGCAACCATTTACTAACCATTCAAACATACTATCATACATTCGTTGATTTCATACCTTTATCCTTCGATTATAATATACTTAATTATAACTACGGGCATACTAAATTAATAATTCCATATCATTCACATTCGTACGTAAACATGTATCTAATATACACTTACCATTTAAGTTAAGTGTATAAAACTAAACACATCGTAGTATGCACACAGCCCTGAAAACATAACACATAAAAGAGGCTAGAACTCACCTGGATCCTGTTACGTTCACCGTTGATAGTAATTCCCTTCTTGAGTTGTACGCGGCTAACTGTTAATAATGTACACATATTAATCCTCTATATTTGCTTATTATTTATTTTCTTAAGTTTACGGGGTTAACCGTTAAATTAACCGAAACCGACATGTATTCATCTTTATTTAATCTACTTTAACCTCATTTTATTATTATTTTAATTCTCATTCTAACTTGTCTTAAGTTCTTGTCTTCACGTTTTTACATTATATATATACGTTCATAATATTTTACAAGTTATCTTACGTTTGTACGTTTCTTTCACTTCCTCCTTTGATATAACGTGCTTTTATGTTTAAGTGTTTCTGAACGGGTCCCATTTTTGTTTGGCATAAGGCGGGTTACCTTGTATCCTTTACTTTTACCTTTCATGTCTATCATTATTATTATCATTATTTAACAACTTACTATTATTATTATTATTATTATTATTATTATTATTATTTTAGATTTATTATTTAAGTATTACTATTATTGCAATAAAACCCTGATGTATTATTAGTATATATATATATTACATTCACTTCATTATTATTAGTTCACGTCCTTGATGCATTTATGAGTTACATTTCCCTAAGGGAGTTCGGGTTCATGTCGGGTCTATACCTAGCTCAATTAATAATTTCGTTTCATTAACGGGTGGGTTCCTTTTCAACTCCCATTCCTTCGTTTGAGGCGGTTCGCGGGTCGTTAGACGAGTCGGGTCTCGGCTTCGGGTCTCACTTAAGTTCTTGTATTCATATTACTTTTCTTATTATTATTATTATTATTATTATTATTATTATTATTATTATTATTATTATTATTATTATTATTATTATTATTATTATTATTATTATTATTATTATTATTATTTATTTCCCCAACGGGCCCCACCCATAACCTACTACTTAATCCCAAGACACCCCACCCTTTCTGTTTCTTCTTCATCTTTTCTTTCTTTCTTCTTCTTGGTTCCTACAACCACCGCCGCCACCCACGGCGGTTCCAGCAACACGGCGACGGTGAACCGGGGTCTTGTCGTCTGGGTTCTAAAGGAATCGTACGGGTTCCATTTGAGTCGCATAAATCTCAATCGCATGGTAACGGGGCCTATTCGCACGGGGAAGTGAACCCAACAGTTTCACATGAGGTTTTCGCTTGGCCATGCGAAGTCCCTGATTTCGCATGTCGGGGTTTCGCACGGGGTGCGAATTGGTGATTTCGCACAGGATTTCATGTATGCAATCGGGGTCCAGATCTGGTTCACTTGAGGTCGCGTCTCGCGTTTCGCGCGAATAGTTTGACGGGATTGGATCTGGTTGGCCGTTCCGCTTGGGTTCGGGTTTGGTGGGTTTAGATCTGGGTAAGGAGGTCGCACCTCGGGTTTTGGGCGTGTTTTCTAGTCACCGGAGATCCGCCCTTGCCGGGAACTTAGATCCGTTTCATGTTTGGTTTTCTTCTTCAGTTTATATTTTGACCATGTGTATATGTATGCTCACATTTGTATATATTTATGTATATATGTTTTCATGTCATGTTTGTTTAACCAAGATCCCTTTCTTAGTCGGTTCGATCATTGTTCGTTTATGTCTGTTTGACTCTGTTCATTAATCTTTAACAAGAATGAAATGAAAGTGAATATAAATTGTTTACCTTTTTTGTGTTTGGACTAGATCTTGGATGTATGGAAAGACGGATTATGTGTACATGAGATTATTGTGTGTGTGTGTGTATATGTGGTGAAGATGATTGGGTGATGATGATGGAATGATGAGGATAAGGATGGAAATTAGGGTTTAGGGGTTTAAATAGGCAAAGCCCAAAGGATTTTGGCCCATAATCTCACCCAAGTCCATTAACCCCTCTTAATCTTATCCATATAATACATATTATTTAATTAATTAGCGACGCCAACGATACGATATCTAAAATAAAAACTCGAACATTTATTTATTTATTTTATCAAAGCTAGGACGTTACACCTGACCAAACGCACTGTTAAAATCTCTTTGTTGCTTGTGCCAGTTCTTGCAATGTCTCGCAAGATGAGAAGGATTTCCGCAAACAAAGCAACATTTTCTTTGGTTGCATTTATAGACATCTTGATCACTGAATGTGGGATATGGTGATGTAGTCGGGTTAACATGTTGGTAACCTCTATCTGACTGATAATTGTGAACATTTGAACGGTGAGTTGCAAAATAATTTGATTGCCTAGGTTTCTGTCGAGAGCAGTAATAGGCACTATCAAATTGATCATAATATTGAGAACTATTGTTATAAATTTGTATTTTGAGAAAATAAGGTTTCCGTAGGTGGCACGTATTTACAGGAAGTGCTTGGTTTTTCATTTTCAAAATTTGATTCTTGTTTTCTCACATTCTCTATATGATGATCAGTTGATGAGTAACTAGGACCAGTCAGTTCTTCAACCTTGGCTTCGATTGTTTCATCAAAAACTGTTTCACACTCTGAATCAGATGAAGAACATTCAGTTTCATTACAAACATCTTTACAACTTTCATCACTAGAAGTTTCAGAAAATACAACTTTTGTTCCTAACATTAGACTTCCCAACATAGATTCACAAACTTTATTACAAACTGGATTGTTAATTGATTTAGTTAAATCCACACAGGACTCAAAACGTGGTTCTAACTCTCCTTTTTTCTTACAACCCAAGTTAACCTTTCCACAATTACCATTGTTTAAAATACCTGCTTCACAAGACACATTGATGTTAGATTTACCAGATGGTGGAACTGGAGCAGCAGTTTGAGAAACGGGAGGAACAAATTTCACTGGTTTTGGTATTCTAACAATTCCATATGACATTTCTTTCTCAGGAGAAGTATTATAGCTAAAGTGGGGCAAACTGGTGTAGTTGTCGTTAAAGGGTGGAGGTACAGCAGTATAATCGTACCCCACCCACTTTAACTTTAGTACTTCTCTGGGCTCCAATAATATCATCTAATCTCTCAGATGATGTTTCAAACCTTTCGACTATCTTTTCTTGTTTCCTTTTATCACAAGCATCAAGTTTCAAGCTTTCAATTTCATCTTTTAATTTTGAAACTATGTTTTTATAATATATTACTTCTTGCTCAGCTTGAAAAATTTTAATTCTAAGGTTTGCTACATCTTCACGGTGAGTTTCAATCTTTTCAACATAAATCTTGCCAGCTTTAACATATTCATCATTTAATTCTCGAAGTTTTGAATTTTCTTTTAAGACTTGATTTTGATGATATCTATAATATGTAACCTTATCAATGTAATCTTTAGAACATAAATTGCTGAATACCTCATCGCTAGGTGATGCCTCTGAACTTGCAGCTGAAGATGAAGACGCTTTGTGGTTTGAAGTAAAAGCCATTCCTGCCATGTTGAGGTGGTTCTGCAGCTCTTGAAACTGATCATCCCAATCCACACCAGCCTGGATCTCTGTCTGAGAGACAAGGGCTCTTGAGTTTGAGCTTGAATTGCCCTTGTGTAGATAACCTCCAATTCTTAGAGCTGAGCTGCTTGGCTTGTGCACTTCATGCTTCTTTCCAGCTGACTTACTAGTTTCTTCTTCAGTCACTTTGGTCACACGAATATCATTTGCTGGTTTGGGAGGATTTGTGCACTCCCTTGGGAGTGCTTCACAGTGGCTAGAACTTTTGCTTTGCTGAGTATTCAACGAAGATAAGATCCCATGAGCTTTCAATGCTTGTTCAACTGCACTATCAACTGCCTTTGAAACGAGCTTGAACCAGATGACGTGGACTGATTGCCGGTTGAGATAAATGCTGTTGTCTGTGGTGGCACACTTGAGGAGTACTTTGGAGTGGTCACTGAATACATATTTTGCTGGGTTTTGCTAATGAAAGCAGTTGGCATTAATGAGGCAATGTTCATCCCAGCTTGATTTAGAGAATCAGATGATTGTTCATTCTCATTTGCTCATCCATTTCAAATGATTTGATAGTGGAAATCAAATCAGTATTTGTCATGGCATTTAGGTTGGTGGTTCTCTTGATTGTCATGGTGTTGGTACTCCAGCTGTGCGGCAAATAATTCATCAGCTTGTGGTTGATTTCAGAGTTCGTGATGTTGACACTAGCAGCTCTAATTTTTACCATCAACTTTTCATATCTCTTTATCAAGTCCAACATATTGAATTCTTCTTTCAACAAAGCTTTCTTATTTTCCCTTATCTCAGAATTACCTTCTACTTTTTCAACAAGTGCATCCCACAAACCTTTGGCACTTGTGTGTTCACGAAGAGTCTCAGTAATCTCATTGGAAAGACAAACAGTAAGAGTGAGGTATGCCTTCTTGTCTTGCTCAATCAAGGTCCTATAATTTTGATCATAGTTTTCAACTGGTTTTGGCCGTTCCGCATTTGCAGTGGCTATCATGGGAACGTGAGGACCTATCTCAATACATCTCATTAACTCAGAGTCAGGCAATGATATAAAGTTCATGAACCTCCATTTAAAATGGGCAAAGTTTTCATCTAAGGTCATGTACCTTGGAGGTTTTGTAGGTGTTCCCACTTTGTTCTCGAGCAACAAGTACCCCTTCAACAACTCAGAATCTGTACTAGTCATGGTTACAACAGTCTCAAACACCAAAGTCCCTTAAACAGTTGAAATTTTAACCAAACAAGAATTTCGCTCGAAACAGGCTTATGCGAAGCGAGAAACTTCTGTGCGATGCGAAATGGCTTTTCCAAGTGAAGCGAAAAACTTAAGCAAACGAGGCAAATCTAAAGCGAAGGGAAATCTCTATGTGAAGCGAAACGGTTCCAAGCGAAGTGAAAAACTTATGCGATACGAAATGGGTTCAAGCGAAGCGAAAAAGTTTTATGCGAAGCGAAACGATGGAACGGTGATGTGAAGCGAAAAGATCTTGTGTGAAGCGAAATAATCTCAAGCGATGCGAAAAAGTTCCAAGCGAAAAAAAAGGCTATGCAATTCGAAACATCATGCGAAGCGAAATGGTCATGAGAAGCGAAATTCTTAAAGCTTCCAGAAACAATCTTTCTTGGGATCTGTCCACCTAATCTTGTCAGTTCTGGTCAAAGGTTGGTACACTTACTTCTATGTCATGCGATGCGAAATTTTAACTTATCAATTTTTTACAGTTTCAAGCCCGAAATCTTAATTTCAACACCTTTAAACCCAATTCTTTTAAATCTAAAACTTGTATACTTATTATTTCTACCAAGAACACTTTCTAGGTCATTTTTACGAACTTTGAAGCCGATTCTTTTTGTAATTTTCTAGTTTTCTTGCAAGAACACTTTGTCTTCTATTTCCTCAAGATAAAAACCCAAGGTTGTGATCCAAAAACCTCAACTAGTGAGCTGACGCTCTGATACCAATTGTAGGTCCCAACGCGGGTGGATCTAACAACGTGTCTTGGATCAACCAAACTTGGTGCTAGCGGAAATCACACCAAGTCACCTTTTGGTCTCGGATCTATGAGTTTATTTTCGGGTGGAGAGGGAGTGAAAAAGAGAGAGAGAAAGTATGATAGATGAGTTAGGAATTTGGCAAAAGGATTATGTTTCTCATGGCATGCTTCCTATTTATAGGGAAGCATGCATGAGAAGCAAGATTATATTCATATGGCCCAATGGGCATGTTTACAATGGACATTGGCCCAATACATACAAAATGACCAATAGGCCCAAATGCATAAGCAAACCAATACAAAAGATTAAATACACAAAACGGGACCTAACAGAACTCAGCAAAGGAAAAGCTGCTTTGTCTGTGGAAATCCGTCTCATCTAGCGAGACATTGCAAAAACTGGCATAGAGAACATGAGAGATGAACAGTCAGTTTAGTCAGCATATCCGAAAGTTTCTACTCGTTCAAAGAAAATGACTAATCAAACTGACTCTTCATCCAGTGAGACAACTAAGTGTCGGGACCCCACCTCTAACTAACTGTTCATGTGTGTAGGATCAGTCAAAAAGGCCTGTCAACAGTAATTGGTACCTAGACAGTGGTTGTACCCAACATATGATAGGAGACGAATCTCTACTATTTGATGCCAACAATTCAATGGTGGACATGTCTCTTTTGCTGGTGCTGTGGGAGGGCAAATAACGAAGCATGGAAAGGTTTCAAATGACACCCTGGCTTTTGAAGATGTCAACCTTGTGGAACAACTAAACCACAATCTCCTCATCTATGATAAGCAATATTCTCTTTTGTTTATAGAAAATGAATGTTTTATCTTGAAACCTGGTTACAAAGTCCCAGAAGAATGGATTTTGATGCGTACTCTGAAGCACAATGATGCATATATTCTTCTGGATGTGAAAAGTACTTATTCATTACAGACTGCTTTTTGTCTGTTGTCCAAGGCCTTGGAGAATGACTCATCATTATAACATCGACGGTTGGGTCACGTCAACTTTAAAAACTTGAATAAGTTGGTTAAAGGTGACCATGTTAGGGGTTTGCCTGTTAAGTCCTTTTCTTGTGTTGAAAAATGTTTATCCTGCTCTAAGTGCAAACAACACAAACTCCCCCACAAACCCAAGACTGTTAATACCATTAATTCAATTCTTCAGCTGTTACACTTGGACCTCTTTGGTGTAATTCAACCAATGGCAATAGGATGAAAAGCCTATTATCTGGTTATTACTGATGATTTCTCTCCGTTCAACTGGACATTTTTATTAGGTCACAAGGATGAGACAGCTCAGTTTCTGATATGGTTTATGACCTTGGTGGAGAATCAAACCAACAAGAGAGTCGAATGTATCAGAAGTGATAATGGAATGAAATTTTGCAACAGAGCCGTGGATTCAGTGCTCCATACACTCCAGAACAGAACGGGGTTGCTGAACGATGAAACAGAACACTCATTAAAGCTGCCCGAAAAATGCTCTCATACTCCAAACTTCCATTGATATTCTGGGGTGAAGCTGTAAACGCTGCTTGCTATACCCAAAACCATGTTTTGCTGAATAACAAGTTGAGCAAGACTCCGTATGAAGTCTACTATGGGAACAAGCCACGAGTCAGCTACTTCAAAACGTTTGGATGTCCATGCACTTTTTTCCAATCAAACGCCAACTCAACCTCAAAATTTGCAGAAAAGGCGGACGAGAGCTATTTTGTGGGCTACGTAGTTCACAAGAGTGTTTATCGGGTATACAACAAACGAGCAAAGGTGATCGTGGAATCCTACAATATTGACTAGAAGGAGATGAATCCCTTATGCACTCACCGGTCCAAACTGGAGGTTTGATTATGAAAGTTTGTTTAATCAGTTTCGAGGAGTATATGTCACACCAGTTCCTCCCCAAGTTGCATCTGCACCAGTCCATACCGCAAATGATCAGTCAATCTTAATGCAATCCGTGTGAGAAGCTTGGAAGATGTCAGTGTAGCTGCTCGAGCTCCAATCAGGAATGTATTGCCTGTGGCAAATCAACTGGCTACAATCAATGTAATGCCTCCTCCAGTAGACACCACTGATATGGTCACCGTTGAAGATTCCTCCGATTCGGATTCAGATTCATTTATGTCGGCTAACAACGTTGAAAATGAGCAGACTGATCCTGCGGCGAATCCTCAAGAAGAACCTAGTGTGGTTGAATCTATTCCAACACCTCCCTCTTCTGAAAATATTCAGGTTGCTTCCGAGGAGACTACTGTAGAAAATGTTCCCGCTGATACCTCTGACAACACAGACTCTACTCCAATTCTTACCATTGTTGTTCCGTTTTATGAGAATCTGCGGGATGGACCCACTGATCAAGAACATTTGGTTGACCAACCAGAATCCATCCAACCACACACCAATGTTCTCATTAATGCGCCTGTCGTTTTCCATCCCATAGGAAGCTTATCTATAGAGATACAAGCCACTCTAATCGAACAAGTCGATCCGATTCCTCAGTTACAAATTCATGGGACTCACCCGACTAAGAACATCATAGGAGACCCCTCGGCCGGCATCCAAACCCGCAGAACTTCTAGTACAATTAACAGGTGTCTTTTTGCTTGTTTTATTTCATAGATTGAGCCCAAGGATTACAAAGTAGCTACGAAAGAGAACTCTTGGGTCGAAGCAATGTAAGAAGAACTGTTATAATTAAAAAAGTTGATTGTTTGGAGGTTAGTCAAGAAGCTTTTGAACAAGAAACCGATTAGAATGAGATTGGTTTTCAGGAATAAGAAACATGACAAGGGTGTAATCATAAAGAATAAAGCCAGGCTTGTGATGGTTGGGTAAAAGTTAGTTATTTATATATCTTAATTAGTTAGTTTTAGATAAATAAACGAGTGAACATTGGTACTTCAAGTATTTTTATGTGTTTTCAGGGAGTTAGAAGTTAAGGAGCTTATCGGGAATATTTACGGGCTTGGAACAAAGACTTAGAAGTGTGAGATTGGAAGTGCACGCATCACGAGGCAGTTAAAGAAAAGAAAAATATTTCTGCTGGAATTTTTTGTCCTTCGCGCGACGCGAAGGATTGAAGATGCAACTTCGCGCGACGCAAAGTTGTAATTTAGTGAGCCCGACTATTTTGTCTTTAGCGCGACGTGAACCGACTTAAAACCGGAAACTTCACGAGACGCGAACCGACTTAAAACCAAAAAAGGTTAATCACTATATAAACCCATTAACCTCACGATTCGCCATATCCCGACTTCCAGAGATAAAAGAGACTATTTAGGGCGATTTTCCACCATTCTAAAGCTTTTGGTTAATCTCGGGTTTGCATGTCATCAAAGATAAGTCATTTAATCGATGTCGATGCTTGACGAAGTTCCCATGTTCATTCTAGGCTAGGGTTTGTGTATTTTAACTTCTGACCAGATTCATATGCTTAATGTTTAAGAACTTGATTGAGTTATTACTTATATCTTGTTTAATTATTTCTTGATTATTTAAACAATTTGTGTTTTGGATTATTAATTAATACGCCACTTGTTTGGTTTTGTTCATTAACACTTAGGGTTAGGCTCTTGTGTCATTGGACTATTGATTATCAAATATTGTTATTTAATTGGTTTTCACAAAACATAAATTGGTAATTAGGTAGACCGAGTTCAATTGTGTCATCAATTCGGTTAGGGTATCGTTTGCCATCACAATCAAACTACTTGGTCTAGTAATTACTGCGTAATCAAGATAAGTGAATCTAGGATTAAGTTGAATATCACATTACCCGACCCTAGAATGAATGCCTTTTATTAATATTGTTCACAAATCTTTTTAAGTAATTGTTTAGTTTTAATTAAAAACCTTTCTCTAAAAATGTTTGACATCATCTGTCCGTCTTAGTTAAATAATTAATTTAGTAAAAGTTATGTATTAATAAATTGGCACTTTCCTTGAGTTCCTGTGGAAACGACCTTACTTACCCGTACTAGTATAGACATTGAAGTATTTAAAATTGATTGTTTGAGTAGACCGCGATAACCTACGTCAAGGCTTCTCGCAACATGAAGAACTTGATAACAATGAAGTTTATCCTCTTGTGGCTAGGCTGGAAGCAATTCGTATCTTTTTAGCCTATGCCTCTTACATGAACTTCAAAGTATATCAAATGGACGTGAATACCGCTTTGTTGTATTGGAAGGTAAAAAAAAGAAATCTACGTCAAGCAACCGCCAGGTTTTGATGATCCAAATCATCCTGATTACGTATACTGTCTTAACAAAGCTCTATATGGCCTTCACCAAGATCCCCGTGCATGATATGCTACTCTTGCTGAACACTTATTAAAGAACGACTATAGAAGAAGTGTCATCGACTAGACACTCTTTGTCAAGAAACTCTATGATGATCTGATCCTGGTCCAAGTGTATTCTGATGACATTATCTTTGGGTCAACGAATGATAAACTTTGCAAGGAGTTCTCTGAGGTTATGCAGCGTCGGTTCAAGATGAGTTCTTTGGGCGAGATGACATTCATCCTGGGCTTGAAAGTTGAACAAAAGACGGACGGGAATTTGATACACCAAGAAAAATACGTTCAAGACATTGTTTAGAAATATGGGTTTAAGGATGCATCTGCATTTATGACCCCGACTGCTACTCGACCTGTCCTAGCTCCTGATCCATTGGGAAAGCCAGTCGATCAACACTTTTATAGGTCTATGATTGGCTTCCTAATGTATCTCACTGCAAGCAGACCGAACATCATGTTTCCTGTTTGCTAGTGTGCAAGATATCTGTCAGATCCAAGAGAATCCCACATGACCGCAGTCAAACGTATCTTCCGATATCTCAAAGGACGACCTTGCTTGGGTTTGTGGCATCCAAGAGAGCCTCCTTTAGTATTTCATGAATATACTAACAGTGATTATGGGGATTGTAATCTTGATTGAAAGTCAACATCAGGAAGATGCCAATTCCTGGGAGACAGGTTAATCTCTTGGCAGTGCAAGAAGCAGGTCACCGTATCCAGGTCCACCGCTGAAGCCGAGTACATTGTCACGTCTAGCTACTGCTCTCAAGTGATATGGATCCAGCATCAGCTGCTGGATTACGGTTTGAATTTTTTTAACAGCACGATCAAATGTGATAACCAGGCTGCGGTTGCTATTGTTAAAAACCCGGTCCAGCACTCAAGGAAAAAACACATTGACAACAGAATGCACTTCATTCATGATTGTTTCGATCGTAAACTTGTCAATATTCAAAGGGTCCATACTAACTACAACTTTGCTGATCTCTTTACGAAAGCTTTTGATCGTGCCCGATTTCTATACCTTGTAGAATCGCTTGGCATGATTTCTTTTGAATAGGTTTTATCATTTTGTTTTTAAAATTGTAAATATGTTTAAAATATATCACAATTTTAGAGGAAGAAAGTTGAGTTATTTATAACTCACCAAAAAGATTTTTAATTTATTTTAAGGAAAAGAAAAACAAATCATTTGATTTATCAAAAAAAAAAAGTTATGTTATTTCAATGAAAATATGAAAATAGTCCAAAAAAAGTTATCCCATTTAGAGGGAGCTCCTGTTTAGAGGGAGTCGGATAATTAAAATTTTTAAAATTTTGAGAAATTGATCCGACCCTTGGGAAAATGATAGTAAATTGATTTTGATGATCCTAGCACATGAAAAGAGTAGATCAAAAGCCAACAAGATCATCGTCTGATTGTGTAGATAGGCTTGACAAACAAGTAACTATCATGTGATATAAACATAAACATATGCTTATGCTAGTGGTTATACATTCTTGAAGTTGTTGTGTTGACTCCGCTAAAGTCATATCAATGAAGGCTGAGATGTAAACAAACATGTCATACCCAAGTCTCTCTTTAGCTGATCACAGTTGTCTTATGTAATCAAGCATCAATTTTAATATTTATTGAGTTAGAAAAGAAAAAGAAAAAGAATTAGAAAAGAAAAGGAAAAGATAACTAAAAATGAAAAATTGTCTATCTTAAGATTTTTATCTTTTAATTTATTTCTTCCTTTATTTTGATTCAAGCCTTAGACTATCTCTGCGGGACAATATGGTATTATCCAACCTGATGGTTAAGACTCTGAATCTTCTGCTTTGTTTTGCTTTCTTTCTTTAGTTCAAGCTTGGACTTTCTCTACGCGATAATATGGTATTATCCGACCTGATTGTTAAGGCCCTGAACTTCTGCTTTATTTTAATCTTTCTAGATAGAGTCAATTGTACAAAATAAAGTGTATAATGTTTCAATAAGCGTACTGTGATCAAATAAGAAAGGTTAAAGTCAAGTTGAGGTGATATGTGAACACAAATTAAGCCCAAGGTATGATGGAGTCGGTAACATGTCTAATTGAGTGGGGATCACAAAAACACTATGCTTAAATCATACCTTAACGTATCATATTGACATCAAAACATTTGTCAAGTTGAAAAGGTGGACAATATCTACAGTCGACGTTGAGTTTGTGGCTCAATAATATCAAAATAGAAACACGATCTAGGACGTTGTAAATCAATATGATTCCATGTCGTAAACTTTTTCAAAAAATATAATATTTGAGAAATTTATGTATATTAATATAATTTTAATTTCATCTTTACTCCTTTTATATTTAGTTTATTTTATTTTTGTTTTTAGTTTGTTTTATTTTGGTTTAGACTAAAATCCTTATTTAAAGTCATTTTTATTTGTTTTAACTCTATTTTTAATTTTTATTTTATTTTATTTAGTTTTACTCTCAATTTTAATTTTTAATTTTACCTTTGTTTTGTTTATTTAAGAGATCAATTATGCAAACACTGCTAACTTAGGACCGACAAAATAGAACTTGTATATAACCGAGTGTTTGGATTCGGTGGGTAAATACTTTTCGGGTTTAAATTTGTAAATAGTTTTAAAGACCGAGGACTGAGAGTGTAAATTCGTTTAAAACTCGAGATGTTTTGACCCTATTGCGAGATAGGCTGTCCCTATATAAGGGTTAAACCCAAAGTGTCTTTCTTTACCTAACACTCATCCTTCCAAACACTCTCAATTCTCTCTCTAAACCCTAGAACTTCTCACATCCAAACAATCATCAATCGGCCTCTTGTTGCCATGGTTGATCCAAAATCATGGATCCATCTTCACCGGTATAACAAATAAACATCATCTTCATCTTCTGTTATCTTGTTCGAAAATCTGACCGATGGTTCATATGAACCGTCAGTCAGGTCTTGGTTTCTGTTCATATGCCATTTGATGAAAACCACGTTATTTTTGGTGTTTTGAACATAATAGTTATCAAGAATCATCGTTATTATATGTTTGTTTTGATTCAGATATGTATATACTTGGTTATTAGAGTTATCAAACCCACTTGTATCCGATTGACCAGTATCTTGTTAGCGTTAGGTTACCAAAATGAACAAAAGTACAATTCGGATATGGGCGACTGTGTTCAAGGCAGAAAACAATGATTTTTGGGATATAAGGATTTTGAGTCGCATGGTTGAAAGAAATGGGATCGCACAAGAAATCAATCGCATGGGATTCTAATAGCATCACCTGACTCATGCGATGCAACTGAAATATCATTTTGTATCACATCGCATGATTCATGCGATGCGATTGAAATTTCGTGCGATGCAAATTTCCTTATGCGATGCGATTCCTTTTGGCCATACGATGCGATTTGTTTGGACTTAGACAATTTTTTTGGGGTTTGGACTTTTGGACATTGTGGGCTGTTTAAACTCAAAACTTACTGTAACATCTTATTACCATGTAATATAGACATATCACTCTAATTTATGTAAAATTAATTATCTAAATCCTAAAATCTATTAACTAACTAAACATTAGTATATAAATGGTAACTAAATATCTATGTATTATATATAGTTATTGTATACATCTTTGATTTATTATTATTATGATGATTCTAATGAAGCTTATTTTCAATTTCAGCAATCTAATCTTTATTGCCCACTTGAGCTACCCAAGAAGAAGAACCACAAAATATTCACGTCAATGATTAAAGGGCTCAAGCAAACTACACTTTTACATGCTATCACAGCTAATCCGGCTATTCATACATGTTAGGTTAAGGAGTTTTGGGAGAACGCAAAGGGTTCAAAGGATTCAATGTCTCTCACTACAAAGGTTGTTGGGAAGAGTTTGTCTATTAAAGAGGAAGATATTAGACGGGCTCTCAACATCAAAGATGCCCCGGATCATACATTCGGTAAAGTTGATCGTGCGATATTGAAGGGGTTTTGGGAACAGATGAGATATGACATAGAATGGAAGACGTAGGAGAAAAGGCACCTCCCACCGTACTGGAGATTGTTGTTCCATATTGTAATACACTGCTTGCCTGATCTTAGACTGGGTGGGAGTGATGGACTCGAGGATGATATTCTTGTACATGATTTCCAACGCCTCTACCGACAACACCTGAATGATGTATCCTAGATTCGTCCAGATGTTGTTGGATGATATGATGCCAGAAACCCCGAGACCCGTGTATGCTGCAGAGTTTGATGAGAAGGGTAGCGAGATGCCTCCATCTTAGCCTTGTCACGTGAAGATGATCAAGCAGACAGTGCTCAATGCGATGTTGAGCACCAAAGGCAAGGGATATGTGTATAGAGGAGAGTTGCACGGGAAGAAGCTTGTATTGTTTGAGTAAACAGAGACTATTGGTGATGATTCCGGTGAGGAGAGCGGGGAGATTGTCGGTACAGATTTTGAGGAGATTGAAAGTGAGGAGGAGCCGAAAAGGAGGGCCAAGAAGAAGCATGTTTAGAAGAAGCATAAGACCACAATCAAGCCTTCTACTGGCGGGCCTTCCCAACAAAAGGAAGAGGAGGAGGAAGAGGATAAGCAAGCATTCTGTTGGTGGGCCTAATCATCAAGATTCCCGATGCAGGTAAACCCTCTACCCAACCTGACCCACATATTGCCCCACCCACCACAGTAGCCCAAACCTTAGCCACCCTCAAAGCAAAACAAGTATAAATCCCCATCTATACCAAACCCAAAACTAGAATCAAAACCAAGGCCAAACCATCAAAGATCTTATTACATGATTCCCCTATTAGCTCACCCAAACCATCACCCACACAACAAGACCAACCATTGCCAACCCTACTAGATAACCTTCCGCCATCACAACCACAACAAACCATCCAAACTACCACAACCACCACTCAACCAGACCAACCCACACCATCTGACCCACCTACATCCTCACATTTCAAGTCACCAACATTCACACCTCCATTGAGAACCACAACATTCTGGTCTCAAACCTTCACAACTTCACCCTCAACCCAAACAACACAAACCTCCACCACAACCCAACCCGAAACCACAACAACCAATAACCTTTCCCTTAACCATAACCTCACCACCTCCTACCCAATCCATTACCCTACCACTACAAACTACAACACCACCTACACAATCTGACACACCCCCTACCGTTTTCAAACCCACTTTCTTCACACCTACAACCATAGCGACCGGGAAACCCACGAAGTCCCCAGTGTTCGCTGATCCTATCCTTGATAGAATTATCACATTGGAGGAATCAAATGCTAAAAGGGTTGAGCATGAGCGAGTGTTGTTGGAGTACATTAAAGCTCAAAAGTAGAAGGAGGGGGAGGCTGGCAAGGAAACGATGGCGTTTTTGGCATGGGTTGCCAAATTGGAGGAGGAACGAGACTTGGATAAGGCTTTGATGGAGCGCCAGAGAGGGTGGATTGAAACCATCCAAAAGCGAGTTCACAGTTAACAATTATTGCTCAACAATCAATCACTGTCACTTGCTATGCAACGGGAGGAGGGTATAAAGGTCGGGGATAGGGTTTTGACCTTAGAGTGAACCTTGCCATTTGCCCCCGTTCTTAAAGAGAAACTTGATTCAGATCTGGAGACGGCAATGAGCAAGTGGTTCATTGAATAGGAAGCGACAAATGCTCGGGTTGCTACGTTGGAGAGCCAGAAGGGACCTCCCAAACCCTTGGTACGCTTATTTCTGAAAACACTTATTTCAGAACCGAGATTGAAGCCCTAAAGACAGAGATTGCCGCCCAAGACTGTCTCAATGAGCTTTAGCTGAAAATAAAAGAAGATATGGCAGGCAGATACCAAGCAGCCTCAGAGTTGATGGGTATGCGTGATAATGATTATAACACGCTCGAGGACCAGCCTGATTCTTTGTTTAGGAGTTGGAAGAAAACAGGTGATGAGGCACACACTAAATGACAACAACCGTCTGCTGGTCCAAGTGTTGTAGTCGGTATGGAGACAACGGTGGCCTCTGAGGGCAAAGAAACTGTGGGTATTCTTGTACCACATGTTGGCGGAGCCTCAAGCGTTGTGAGAACTGGCTCGGTGCCTCCGGAGGTTGGAGGATCAGCTACCTGAACCGTTGTTGAGGAGGATGAAGAAGACGATGATGATGAGGATGACGACGAAGATGATGAAGATAACATCCACGATAATTTCAACAAGGACGATGATGACGATGATGGAAATGGTGGTGCCGGAGCAGTGGGTGGTGGTTGAGCGAATACACAAACTGCTCCATATGATGATGAACCACATGAAGACCCCTCTGCTACCGAGGCTTCTAAAGGAATGAAGAACCGAGACACTGGATTAGAAGATGTTTTTACCGAATTATTTGATGCAAATGATTTTGCAGGAATTATCTCGTCTCTAGAAAAGGAAGAGATCTCAAAAGAGGAAAACGGCATCAACTACTCACCTCGTCCTAACACACCACCTGAAGATGTTAGAGATCCTACTCCCGCTCCTGAAGTTCAACCTGTAATTTCCATGGTAGCAGACTCCACACAGGTGCCCAAAACAAGAAAGAAGAAATGTCAGTGTTTGATGAGTCTTGCAAGTTCACGCTGTCGCAACTACCCATACCACGATGATGCTCTCATTGCCTACGCTAAGTATCACGTGGATAGTGACTCATGGGCATTGCGTAGGGTAAACGAGGACCTCACCTACTTGCACTTAACTAAGATGCATACCCTGCCAGAAGTTGACATGAATTACTTTAGGCGGGCGGTAGGTGATGGTTTTAGTGAGAAGAATTTGGACGGGTGGTTCAAGCGGCACATAAATCGAGAATCAAAGCGCCACTACGCCAACTTCCACTTAAATAAAGGTCGGAAATACAAGCATCCGACAGAAATAGATCCAGCAACGGGAAAACGAAGAACTGCATGGAGATATAAAATGCCCAAGGAAGGTCGTATAGTTTATCATGGAGAGCCTTTCGATCCTAATCTCCTTTATGACTTCAAGTTCTGGGAGTTCGATAATGAATCGGGCGAAACTGTCATATACTGCAAAGACATGCATCCATTACATGTATTTGACGAGCACGAGTTGATGGGGCTAAGCAAAGAAGACATCCTAAAGTTGTATAACTCGCCTTTGCCCACTTTAGAGGATATTGGGAAACAGAATACCGTTAAAATACTTGAAGCCTTCAACAAGTTTGTCCGAAAACTTGTTGAACTTCCACTACCCGAATACGGTGCTCTGGAGTACGACACCGACTGAAGACGAAGACAAGCGACAATACTAAAGACTAGAGGGAGATTATTGAACTATATTTTGTGTATTATTAGTCTTTTGTATTGTTTATGTTTTGTTTAACTTATCTTTGTTCATTATCATGTATTGGCCCAAGGCCTATTTAAACAAAATCCCATTGGGCCATTTGTAACAAAATAGTGGCATGCCAAGCTTCCCTGTAAATAGGAAACATGTGCATGAGACACACAACCTTTTGAACAAAAATCTTATCCTTCTAACTCTCTCATCTCTCAAAGGCCGAAATAACAAAACATACAAACAAGATCCGAGATCTAAGGTACTTAGTGTGATTTCCGCTAAGTACTAAGTTAGATTGATCCAAGAATTGTTGTTTGATCCGTTCTAGGGACCTACATACATAACTCTTGGTGATAAAACTTCTATCTACAAAACCTCTCTTTTTCTCCCTTTTATTAATACAAAACTAAGATCCGAGATCCGAGTGTTGTTGGTGATTTCCGCTAACAAACAATACAAATTGATACAAGTATTGTGAGATCCATTTAAAGGACCTACAAGTGGAATCAGAGCTTTCGGCTCAACTTTTTGTGGTTTTCGGGTCATACGTTTCAGATTTTGATCTTAGTTGTTGTTGGATTTGATGTTGTTTTTCGTATTACTCACTATCTTTGGAGTATTTTAGAGCTTAGATATACACATAAATCATCAAATCTATGTTATTAGTATTTTGAGTTTTTATGTCCGGGTTCATATTCACTTGAAAAACTCAGATCTATGCCAATTTAGTGGTTTTTAGACTAAAGTTTTTTTAACTTTATTGGGAGTTTAGGTGCTATCTTTTCAAAAAAAAACAATAAAAACAAAAAATCACTGTAGCAACTTGAGTCGCACGCACTGTAGCAGATCGAGTCGCATGCACTGTAGCAAATCGAGTCGCACGCGCTGTAGCAACTCGAGTCGAGTTACTGTAGCAAAAAAAAAGAAAAAAAGAAAAAATTCGAGTCGAATTTTGTAAATCGATATTTTTTAGTTAAAAAAAATTGACTCGATCAGATTTAAATCGAATTTTTAAATAAAAAATCGACTCGATTAGATTTAAATCTAATTTTTTTTAAATACAAAAAATATCTTATGATCCTAAGCTTGAAGGAACTTTGGATATGAGAGAAAGACGAAAGGAAATGTTAGAAGGAGAATTCAACATGTTTAATCATATTCAAGGAGAATCGGTTACCTCTCTTACCAACATATTTGAGTCACTCATCACTAAAGTGAGATGTGTCGGTATCATCAATGATTTGTCTGAGATCAACAAGAAGTAAACAGCAATGTGGTTACTGTGTGAGCGGAATATAGTATCCTTCATCGGAATCAGAACAAACTGAAGGAACGAGACAGCACCAGATCAGCTTTAAAGAGCAAGCAAGAACCACTGAAAAAGGCCGGTACCTTTCGTATAAGAGCCAGCAAAGCTACTCATGCACCTGGAGCGAGCCACCTGGCGTTTGAGGGGCAATCATATGCTTCTGTGAAAAAATGATCCTCTCATCGGTGTTCTACCGAACTGAACTAATAATAGTTAACAGCAATGTGGTTACCATCAAGAGAACCACAAACCTTAATACTACAACACTATCAGAGTTGACTTCTACCATCAAGTCTTTGGAAATGGATGACAAGCTCCGAATGAGCAACCGTTCCAAAGAAAATAAAGTTGGGACAAGTGCTACAGGTGGAAGCAGTGAAGCAAGTTCTATCGATCCTGAGGTACACAAACATCTTTGCTCTTAAACTTTCATTGATAAGGTAGAAAGCTATATAACTCATAATTCCACATTAATTGGAGAAAACCTATGTTTTAAACATTAGAATAAGGAATACAAGAAAGCTGATAACATATACACTACTAGAAGCAAACCTCATCATGACGACATGACAAAGTTGCATGTCAAATTGTTTAAGTCTAATAAGACGGTCGAGTTTCACGAACAAACTAATAGTTGAGTTAAACGCTAAAGCTAAGAAACTTGAACTAGAGCTATCTCAAAGAAAAATAACTATAGATAAATTTGAGATGGCGTCTGATAAGTAAAATAACATCATTGGAGCAGAAATGGGGGTGAAACAAAAGACGGGGTTGGGTTATGAGCTTGCTGCCATCCCTCCACCTTCTAATGATAATTATACGACTCTACCCCACTTTAGTGTCAAAACCCCACCAGATGACAAAATGGTCAATGGAGTCGGTCATGTACCAAAACCAAAGATATTTGTTCCTCTAGTTCCTAAAACTGTTGATCAAATCCTGATGCCAGTTAGTTCTAGTAGTGATTCATCCTGTTTAGCAGGTTGTGTAGAAGAAAGCGGGTCGGTGGAAACGGACATGAGTTATGATTGTGAAACCGCTTATGATGAAACTTTTGTTGACAATTGTGTTAATGAAAGAAAGTCTGTTGAGGTGAACATATCATGTTGTTCATCATCAAGTTGTAAGCCTGAGGATAATTCATGCAAAAGTAGAGTTTTTGAAACTGAAAAGGCAAGTACTTCATGTAAATATGTTCCACCAAGTAAACGATCATTTTCTAAAAAAACCAATCAATTAAGAAATTCTCAGTCGTACAACTTATGTGATAATAAATACTAAGGTCATTATCAACAAAATTATGTTGATCCATATTTCACCAATGTTTTTAATGATCGGGGTCACAGATCAAATGGTTTTATAATCATGTTCTGTTAGGCCATATTTTGTATATTTAAAGTCTTTTTTATTGTTTACATATGTATATTATCGTCTTTGTATCTTCTCATGTATTTTGGGCCTAAGGCCATATGTTAACAAAGCCCATTTGGGCCCAAGGAAATAAAATATTAATGCATGAGGCTTGCACTATAAATATTGCAAGACACTCATGCACAAACAACCTTTTGCAAATCTTATCCTCCCAACAACTACAAAGTTCTCTCTTCTCTACCTCTTAACCGAAAATAAACAACTCAGGTAAGATCCAAGATCTCGGTTCATCTAGTGTGATTTCTGTTAGCACTAGAGAGATTGATCCAAGAAAATTGTTGTTAGATTCGGTTTCGAAACCTACAATTGGTATAAGAGCTTTCGGCTCTACTAAGTGAGGTTCTTGGATCACAACCTTGGATTTTGGTCTGGTTTGTGAGTTTTCAAGTGTGTTTACGTGTTTGTGCAAAGATCAAGTGTGATTACGGGTCTTTGTCAAAATCTAGTGTTCTTACGGGTGTTTATGTGTGATTTGTGTGATTCACGGTTCTAAAAGTTAAGTTCAAGAAGCTGTTATCGCATTCCAAAAGGTGGTTGGTGTACTTGTTTTTGAAAACTATCAGTAGTTGGTGAAAAAGAAAGTACAATACAAATTCCAAGAAAGATTAAGTTTAAAGAAAAAGAAATCGCATAGCTTCATAAAAAAAATCGCATCTGGATTTTAATCGCATCGCACAAGAAAAAGAACTTGCATCACATTGAAAATTTTAACCGCTAAGCATAGAATTTTTAAATCGCATAGCATCTGAATTTTGAATCGCATCGCATTCAAAATCCAATAGCATCATATTTTAGAAATTCCAATCGCATTTTCAAACCAATCGCATCGCATGCTCATGCGATTTCTTTCATGCTGAAACCAAACGCATCGCATTCTTATGCGATTTGTTTGAAGATAAATTTTCAATCGCATTCCTGTGCGATCCGATTCATTTGGACTTGTAATTCTTCCTGATTTAAATTGTACTTGCAACCACAAACTAATTTGCACCATGTCTAGTTAACCTAAGGCGGAAATGCCGGGCATGAGCCGATTGTTCACAGCTCAAAGGTACTATCATAATATAAAAATGACAATTTCTATTAAGTTAATTATTTTCTTTCAAGAGTGCACACAATATACAAATGTGACAAAATAATTCAATTAAGTAAATACAATCCAAAATAAATTTAAATAATGATTGTATTCATTAAACCCTAAGATCTTGTCTAGGTGTCCAAACTTCAATCTTCAATTTACACGATAACCTGTATATGCATAGAAAATACAATAGAGTTTGTCAACATAAAGTTGAGTGAGATTATCACCAGTTTTGCAATGATATGATATAGTACATAGCATTCAATTGAAATACATACAATTACACGTTTACTATTCTTTGAGATATATAAATAATACAAAATACGCATAATACGCATATATCCCCAAAAACTTGTGAAAATTTAGTAAAATAGGGGAATGATAAAACTCACCTTAAAACGAAAGCAAGTGAATAATGATAATGATAAACGAGTTAAGAGTTAAATAGATCATCTTCTAATGTGTCGAATGAAATAAACCAACTGAACCTAAAACTTTGAGGTAAGAAAATATGAGTAAAAACGAATTCGTTGACGCTGGAATCATTCCAAATGCATGTTTAGAACTTCGGTTATATTAAATTAAACTTTTAAGCGAGTCGGTACTGACCAAAATCCGAACAGCGATTCGGAAGTCGGGTTTTGGTTAGTAGCCTTAAAACGTTGTTACAAAAATAAAAGTCTTCTGGACCGAACGTCGTTTATGACCAGAAGTGTTAGAAATCGATTGGTCAAATTTGTTGACCAACTTGCCCTTAAACGGGTCGGAAAGCAATTGACCACAGAAACTCCCTCAATCTGAAAAATTGATTAAGGGCTTTTGTTCTGGAGATAATGATCTACAATATTGAAGAAGACAATTTACCTGAACAACGAATGAAACAAGAGATAATCGAGGTCAAAGGGTCTCGAAGCTTGAAAATCAACGAAAGCTTGAAGAAATTGAAGAAACCGACAATTGTAGTAGAAGAATTTCGTGGAATACAGATATGAGGCTGGTATTGAAATAATAATTTAGGGTTTTATGATATGACTATTTAAATATTAAGGGCTAATACTTGTTTATTAGGAAATAGCTATTTTAGGAAACCGAATAATCAATAAATGACAGAATCGGGTATAATAAAATAGATATTTCGACTCGGTGGCATAAAATTTCTTGGAGTTTAAGTTTCGTTAATTTAATCAAAAATAGGAAAGAATTGGCAAAATTAGTCCCTATAGTTCCCGAAAATGCGATTTTTAACCGTTTTAAGCGATTTTAAAGGTTGTTAAGTACTATTTGGCATGATTAAAAGTTATGAAATGATAAAATAAGTTAAATCAATTTTATTATCAGTAAATACAAGTTTTAAATAGTTCGAAAGATCCAAATGACATTCTCAAATCGGTTTAAACAAATACGAAAAATCCGAAATGTTACAGTGTCCCCTACTTTAGGGAATTTCGTCTCGAAATGGAAAAACTAAAAAAAAAATCATGTTATAAACTTTAAGGAAAATATTTTTAAATAATAGTTAAAATTTATCATAACATAGAACTTCTAATAGCCGGAGCAACGCTCCAAATGAAATCCGATAATAACACTTATATATAGGATGTACCAGTGGCATATCCACCATGTTTTTATCATCTTAACATTTGTACCATTACTCAAACTACTTTCGGTTCTAGATCATGACACACAATTATACGTATTATGATTTCCATACGAGGACTCGGATAATTATGTATGCATCCATATTACTCTTATTGTCGGATGGTCCGCATAATCCGCCCCATTATGTGGTTTATAAAACATTAAAAACTAAAGGTTTGAGAGGAACAAAAATTTTGATAAACTTAGATATAGATCAAAAGATAATCAATGTATGAGACACTTCTAAAAATAAATGTTCGAGTTTGATCAATAAAACAGTGTAATTTCTGAAAACATCTTTTATTACCAAAAATATAAATTTTGAAGATTCAAATGGACTTCTTGAATCAGACATTTGAAATGAATTATATGAACTAGAATAAGTTAAGAGTAGGATACTATAAGAAGTTAACCTTGGTAGATACAAGAAACTTGATTCATGAGATGAAATGCGCAAAAGTTTATTTAGCAACAAATCTTAAATGAGTAATGACATGTGAAATCTTTAAATATCGTAAACATTAGGAACGAAATTCTTAAGACCGAGAGTATAAATTTAAACAAAGTTAACGGAGATTTTGATAAGTCGAGTTTGGTTAGAAGAGAACTTATGAGATTAAAGAGAAATTGTTATGAAATTATCGCTTTTCAAGTTGTAAATTTGAGATGAGATTAATTCAATTTACAATATTGTAATAATTAGTAAACAATAATTGAAATATTAATGAAAATTTGAAAATGTACGTGTTCAAACAATTGGTTAATAGATTAAATTGGGAAACGGATATCCCCGAATCATTGAGGTAGTCTTATTCCAATTAAATCCTAAAAATTAGCTAAAATATAAGGTGGGTAATTGAAGAATCCACGAATTACGAGGAATCTTCCTATTTCCACAAAATTGTTATAAATTTTATGAAATAAGTAAATTAAAGTATCCATGATTTATCATGGAAACCTAAGTAAATAGCGAATATTAAATTTAATAGTGAAAATGAAAATGAAAATGAAATGTGAAATAATACTATAAAGAAAGAAAACGTAAGGCTAGAAATGCATGAACCACCATGACTATTCTAACTAACGAAGTTATCATTAAAACGTTCAAAATTTTCAAGATGTATCAAAAACCAAAGTAGGGAGTTGAAATATTTACGAACCACCGTTTAATTTCAACTAAATAACGAAACTTAATAAAAATGAAAGTTCAACAACAATCATGAAAATATTAATAAATAAAGTGAGTGATCGAGTTATACATGGATTTCCATGAAGGTTCAATCAAAAGTCAATTTAATGATAATAAAAATTAAATTAATTAATGGAAGATTTAATTTAATAATGGAAATTAAAGATGAAAAAAAAATTAGTTAATAATAAAATTACAATATTTGAGTTTTAACAATAAAGACTTATAAGATGGAAGATAAGTTTTGAAAAGTAACATGAGCTTGAGGAAAAACAAGAGGTAGTCAAAGTTTATAGTTAAAGTTGAGGGTAAAGATTGAAATAAATGAGAGAAGATAATTATAAAGAGTTAGTATAAGATTTCTTATTCGGGGCATTTTGGTTCGTAGAGGTTGGCGGTTGTTTGATTAACGGCATAGCAGCAGCAAACTCCTTGGCGATTCTAGTAGTCAGACGGCGATCATGAGAAGCAGATGAACGACGTTGATCACGATGACTAATTCTTAGGGAAAACATTCTATGAGTACCAAAGATGAATTTCACGAGATGATGGGTAAGTTGTGAAAGTGAGTCAATGTGAGATAGAAAGGATGTGAACTTAAATAGAATTGTGCTAGTGAATTATCATGTCTTGGGGACGCATAGGAATTTAAAACCATGTGAATACTTTTGAGATATTTAATTAAACATGTTTATCTAAAGTAAAATCCAAAAATGAAATATGATTGGGTTGGGCTTTCCATGGACTTTACATGGTAGCTCGATAACCCAAATTAAATAACAAAACATATCAAATGAGTTGGCCTCCCATGCGCTTTCCATAACAATTTGAATGGCCCAACTAAATAAAGCAACATAAATTTTGTGAATTGGACCTCTTATGCCAATGAGCATTCCATGGCAATTTATTGACCCAATTAAAATAACAACAAACAATTGAGTTGGTCGGCCATGAGCGTCACATGGCATTTAACTGACCCAACAAATTAACGAATTATCAAATCAATGGAGTTGGTCGGCCCATGAGTGTTACATGGCATTTAGCCCAACTAAATATCGAAATATCGAATCCAAATATAAGTAGTTGGAGTATCTCGTGAACCACCAAGGACGATACGTTCCAACCAAAAATCAAATTGAAAATGTTGAGAAATGGATAGTTGGAGTGCCCATGGATTTACATGGATTTTTCACCCAACTAAGCATTTAAAATAATTAAAAATACAATGTTGGAAGTTTTCCCGAATTCGGTTCTTATAAAAGGAATGCAACCGTTTAGCCAGTTACGTTTAACCACTTAGGGTTTCGGTCGTATGACATCTTGTTCTGCTTTGGCCTAGAGGCTTGAATATTATAGTTAAGTTATCCTCCAGTTAAGGATTAGCGTCTTACTTTTGGTTCTTGGAACTGTTTTGCCAAGGCCCAACTCACAACTCTCTCACCCCTTACGGTTACTTACCAAACATGTCATACTCCCATGCTCTAAGGAGAGGGAATAAAAACAAAACTCGGGAATTCTTAAGAAATTTCCCAAAATAAAAGGCAATCTGCTAAAAATAAAAGATTTAGAAAAATATTTTGAATGTGAGGCATAGCCTCGGAATTTGTGTGTGCGTGTGCAAATGTGCAATAAATAAAAAAGATAAAATCAAAAAATCAACTTAAATAAGCTGTAAACAATTTTAATAGAACATAAGGCAGTTCAAATAAGCACGTATAGGGTCCTAAGTATATGACTAGGACAATTTCTAACTACCTATCTTAAACCTGTCTCTTATACAAATCTGTCACACCCCAACCTAAGCCGGAAATGTCGGGGCGTGAGCCGATTGTTCATAACTCAAAGGTACTATAATAATATATAAATGGAAATATCTATTAAGTTAATTATTTTATTTCAAGAGTGCACACAATATACAAATATGACAAAAAAATTCAAATAAGTAAATATAATCCAACATAAATTTAAATAATGATTATCTTCATTAAACCCTAAGATCTTGTCTAGGTGTCCAAACTTCAATCTTTAATTTACACGATTACCTGCATATGCATGGAACATACAATAGAGTTTGTCAACATAAAGTTGAGTGAGATTATCACCAGTTTTGCAATCATATGATATAGTATGATAAATAAGCATAATGTAGTAAATTGCGGTAAATAAATCAAACCATAAGCAAGTAGTTAAACCGTTGCCAAGCGAACCGGACGTTGGTCACTAGTGTGATCACACTATAAATGAGAATATGTTGGACCCCTCCGAAATACGAATGAATGAATATTAGCACATAAACAAGTAACACATAGCATTCGATTGAAATACACACAATTACACGCTTGCTATTATTTGAGATATGTAGATAATACGAAATACGGATAATACGTATATTTCCCCAAAAACGTGTGAAAATTTAGTAAAATAAGGGAATGATAAAACACACCTTAAAACGAAAGCAAGTGAATAATGATAATGATAAACGAGTTAAGAATTAAATAGATCGTCTTCTAATGCGTCGAATGAAATAAAATAACTGAACCTAAAATTTAAGGTAAGAAATATGAGTAAAAATGAACTCGTTGCTGCTG
Source organism: Bidens hawaiensis (assembly GCF_021521415.1). Taxonomy (NCBI): domain Eukaryota; kingdom Viridiplantae; phylum Streptophyta; class Magnoliopsida; order Asterales; family Asteraceae; genus Bidens; species Bidens hawaiensis. Next base: position 59,351 of record NW_027495310.1, on the reverse strand, counting down.
GAATCATTCAAAACGGATGTTTAGAACTCCGGTTATGTTAAATTAAACGTTTAAGCGAGTCAGTACTAACCAGAATCCGAACAGTGAGTCAGAAGTCGGGTTTTTATCAATAGCCTTAAAACCTTGTTACGAAAATAAAACTCTTCTGGACCAAACGTCGATTCCGACAAGAAGTGTTAGAAATCGATTGGTCAAAGTTGTTGACAATATGCCCTTAAATGGGTTGGAAAGCAACTGACCACCGAAACTCCCTCAATAGACAAAATTGATTAAGGGCTTTTATTCTACAGATAAAAATCTACAATATTGAAGAAGACAACTTACCCGAACGATGAATTAAACAAGAGATAATCGAGGTCAAAGTATCTTGACGCTTGAAAGTCAACAAAAGCTTGAAGAAATTTAAGAAACCGATAATGGGGGTAGAAGAATTTCGTGGATTACAGGTATTGGGTCTGGTATTGAAGTAATAATTTAGGGTTGTATGATATGCTTTGTTTAAATATTAAGGGTTAAGACTTGTTTATTAGGAAATAGCTATTTTAGGAAACCGAATAATCAATAAATGATAGAATTGGGTATAATAACATAGAGATTTCGACTTGGACAACAAGAAAACATCATGGGACCTGTAATAACATTTCTTGGAGTTTAAGTTTCGTTAATTTAATCAAAAATATGAAACAATTGGCAAAATTAGTCCCTGTAGTTCCCGAAAATACGATTTTTAGCCGTTTTAAGCGATTTTAAAGGTTGTTAAGTACTATTTGGCATGAATAAAAGTTATGAAATTATAAAATATGTTAAACCAAATTAAGTAACAAAAATAAAAGTTTTAAATAGTTCGAAAGATCCGAATTACATTCCGAATCGGTTTAAACAAATACGAAAATCCGAGATGCTACATCTAGTGACGCTGAGCTGTTGAAGAGTTGTCTCTTGCTTGAGAATGAGGCGGGAACAACCACTAAGCCTCCAAAGTTTATGACCTTAGAAAGCAAATTCAATGATTTCAAATGAAGATTCAAAAACTTTATCAAGTTGACAGACATTGCTCTCTTGAGACCACTAGAAGCTGGTCCTCATGTACCTACTGTTATGACTATAATTGGACCGGAACCAATACCTGTTGATGCATATGATAATGAAGATAGGAGGCTTATACTTGAAGATGAAAAGGCGTTCCTTACCTTGACTGTATGTTTGTCAAATGAGGTAACTCAAACACTTAGGTAACATACAACTACTAAAGGTTTATGGGATGCTCTAGTCAAGAAACTTGAAGGAAATGTTGAGATGAAAAATAGCCAAAAAGCTATGTTAAAAGGAGAATTCAACATGTTCAATCATGTGCAAGGGGAGAGTGTTGGAGATCTGATCAAGAGATTTGAAAAGTTGTTGGCAGGCATGAGAAGTGCAGAAGTTGTCTTGGATATATCTGAAACAAACCACAAGTTACTCAACTCATTGTCGTATTCTTGGCATACAAATGAGCTTACAATAAGAAGAACAACGACCCTCAACGCCATTTCAACTCAAGATTTGATTTCTACAATCAAGTAATTTGAGTTAGATGACAAGTTGAGGATGAACAATCATATGAGTTCACTGAATCAAGCAGGCATTGCAACCGGATCAGGAATAACCACTGCATACCTCAGCCAAGCTCACCCTACTACATTTCCTGTGAATGGAGTCAAAATATTTCCCACTACACAAGCTCAAAACTCGGTTTTCATCTCTATTGCAAACACATCTGCCTCATCATGTTCTGGTAAACAAAGCTGTTGAACAAGATTTTAAAGGCACATGGGATCAATCCTTCTGTCAAAAAGCCCATCCCACTTTAAAACCTATTCTGGCTTATCTCAATTAATTCCTCTCATTAATGACTCGAATATTGCACTGGCTCATGCTTTTCTCTCAACTCATGAGGAGTTACTCCAGGGAAAGCTTTTTCCTCCATGATTTAACATATAAAAAACATTGGTAAAATCCAAAATTAAATTCATCGACTTAAGATATAAAAAGATTGGCACGTAAAAGTTTAAAGTATTTAAATAACGTTTATTCCGTCGGTATAACCCAGGCGTTGGTAAAACCCGAGCATTAACGACCCCGGACGTTACAGCGCTAAGTAGGTAAAATAAAGGTCGTTGGTAAAACCAAAGCATTATCGGTGGGTGTCGTGCTGGTGAGTAGGTAAAACCCGGGAGTTTGTAAACCCCAACGCTGTCAGTGGGTGTTGTGCTGGTGAATCGATAAATCCGGGTGTTGGTAAAACCCGAGCGTTGTCGGTTTCGAGCTTTACGGTGATGAGTCGACGCGAATTCGGTTAGTTTCAGTTACGTTCTAGAAAGGTCGGTATCACCCAAACGTAAAGCTCGTTGTCGGTTTCGAGCTTTACGGTGCTTACATTCTTTTATACTTTTAAAACATAAATTAGGCTTTTGTCAAGCTTGATTCGTTAAAAATAAGTTTGTATTAATACATTCAAATCATAATAAGATTGTGTCAATTTATATGTTAATTGACATATAAATTATAGATCATTCACTTGATTTGATATTGTATTGAATAAAAATTTCAATTAACATATAAAATTACCTGAGTCGCTCGGAATGCAAGCCCCATCCAAAATGATAACACCTTAGGTAAATAATAAAGTCATAAAAGTTTAAAAGTAAATGTTAAGTTTCTATTTTATTTTTCATATAAATCTTTAGTTTCATACAAATAAAATGAACTCATAAGCAATATTTATGTTTTAAAAGTATAAAAGAAAGTGTTATCGGTCCCGGATGTTGATGTGTTGAGTCGGCGCGAATTTAGTCGGCTTATGTTACATTCGTTATGATACCGGATGTAAACAAAAGGGTTGGTAAAACCTAAGGCGTTGGTAAAAACCTAGTGTTATCCATCCCGGGCTTTTCATCGGTGAGTTGAACCGAAAAACCATTTAATTATCGCATTTAAAGAAAAATTTAATGATGTGGAACACTTTGGTGCCGCCACTTGGCCCTATAGAGGCTAGCGGCACAAAAGTTGTCAATTCTATATATGTATAATGTTAAGTATCTATTTTATTTTTCATATAAATCTTTAATTTCATGCAAATAAAATGAATTCATAGACAATACTTATGTTTTAAAGTTAAAATAAAAACAATTTTCTCTTGGGAGGGTGCTTTTACAAAGATTACCGACTAGGCAAAAGTTTTGAAGAGGAACGTGTCTTCTTTACTTTGTCCTTTGTATTCTAATGAAGTATAGTTAGGGGAATGTAGTATAGCAGAAGAAAGTGGTCCTTGGTTGTGAATAAGTTAAGAGTTAAAGCTCCCATTCTAAAACCGCAAGTCACTTAATGACTTGGGTCGATTCTTTGTGATTGAAGCATACTACGAAAGGGATGATTGAAGCAGTTATTTGGAATACGTGGTGGGTTATATGTAGCCAAAGGAACAATCTTATTTTTCAGGGTGTTTAGAAACGGATCGAGATGCTATATGAATATATGATAATAGGAGTAGGAAGTTTTGTATTTCGTCGCCCGAATTGTTGAAATTTTCTTGTATTTTTTTCAGGAAGTTTGGTATTTCTTGTATTTTTTTTCCCCTTCATCTAATGCCTTGCTAGTTGGGTAGTTTAATAAACGAAACATTACAACATTATGCTTAGGAAAAAAGAAAAAAAAATAATTGAGTTTTGTTTAAACATATTTTGTTGGCGGCATATGTGATGGAAAGAAGTAGAAACATAATAAGAATAAGTCCATGGATATTGGAAGGTGGGGTTGCATCCGGATCGGACGGTGGTTGGAACCCTGTTTTGGTGGCACAACTGTCAGACCTACCATCTTAACTTTCTCAAAATCTACACATCTTCCCACGCTCCTTTCTTCGTGCGTCTCTGCCACGGCAGTGACCAATTCTTTTCACCCATTGACATTGTTTTATAACACACTTTTTATTTGATGCTCCGGAAATACATTTGTTTATTTAATAAAATGTGATTTTTGTTTCTTAGGGTATGTTTGGTATAGAGTAACGGAATGAATAAAGAAATGGAATTAAAAAGAAAATGGAATGAACAAAGGAATGAAATGAATCATTACCATTTCATTGTCTTGTTTGGTTACCACGTATGGATGAAATGAATCATAACTTTGTTATTATTTTTTTTGTTAAATAGTAACTATACACACATAATAACTTTATCATTAATGGAACAGTAATAACATGATGCGATATAATAATAAAAATATATTATAATTTAATAATAGTTATACTATAATAAAATAATAATAATAATGATGATAAAATAATAATATTAATAATTGTTGATCATTTTTCATTCCATTTCTTAAAGGAATGAAAGAAAAACCACCTTTTACTATGGAATCAAAAATGCTATATATGGAAGGAATTGCATTCCTTAGGAATGATTTATTCCATTGATGAATGACAAATTGACAACCAAACTTGTTTTATTCCATTCCACCTATCATTACTTCATACCAAACACTATCTTATGATCGTATAAAATTCTCTCTGGAAAGGTAAAAACTAAAATGGGATGATAGTTGTGTTATGGTTATCGAATATTCGAAACCGAACAAACACGAAAACAATAAACGAACACAAAGATTTAACGTGGTTCGGTCTAATTTAACTAAGCTCAAAAGTGACAACTAGGTATATTCTTTATTAAGTGACAAATGATTTCAAGTACATAACATCATAGGGGAGGGTTAAAATAAAAATAAATAGTTTCCTAAGAATGCTAGGAATAAATCATAGTAATTGGATCATGCTAATCAATGGTTGAGATTTAAAATTACCAAAAACCGACATAGTTTCCTCGAATTACTATTTCACCTTTATAACCGACGTAGTTTCCACGAATTATTCTTTTACCATAGGTTATAATGCCACATGTCAAAAATCTAATGGTTCTTACCATTCCTAGGAAACTCTTTATTCTTATTTAAACCCTTATATATATATATATATATATATATATATATATATATAGGTTTAGGTTCATTTCAGAAGTATTCTTAGTGCAAGAAGTGCGAGAAATAATTACAACCAATCATATATTTTCTTTTTAAATTATATATAAGGGTATAATAGTAATATATATTCTCTTATTATTTTTGAAAACTATTAATTCAGTACAGTTTCAAATATGATTTTATTTTGTGAATATGTTTGTTTATCACAAAATCAGTCGTACAAGAACAATCTTCTCAATCCCAAATTTCAAGCATCGCCATCTTTAAATTGATATCAATTGCAGGTTACTTATGAATCGAACATGTGTAATTTGATTACAATATTCACCAATCAACTATTCAGCCTAATTATTTGGCTGCCCTAAATCGAGTTCGATTTTGATGAATTTAATATGCAAATCGTTTTACAATATGAGGATACATCGATTCAGTAGCAGCAAAATCAGGTCTCATTCAATTCCTTTATATCATCTTCAATCTTAAATATTCTTCTGATATATTTATAGGTTTAGCAATTATTTTTTGGGTATAATATTGCACCACCTAATGTGATTTCTAAATGGGATTATCAATTTCAAGACATTTAATGTGTATTAGATTACATTTTCTGATTGATTTGTTCGAAATTCACAATTCCATCCGTATATTAGTATGCCATTCACTTAAAATAAAATTATTGAAAGATTAAATTCATTAATTGTAAAACGCTTAACTGAAAATATTGCTATAATTGGATTAACATAATTATAAAACTCTTGATTTTACTTCATTCATCAGCCTCACATCTTAGTTTTTCCCTTTATCTTTTACTAAACAGGTAAAACATTATCATTTTATATGTATTCCTGTTAAATTAATGATTACGTGATATACTTTGTTCATATTGTTATGTAAACAAGATCAATGGAAAATGACTCAACTACACATCATTTTATGTAAGTATATCTGTTATTTGAGGTACATGTTTTTTTTTGTTAATATTGTGTAGTCTTTTTTGCTAACGAGTATAACTTTTTGTTGCTGTTGATAATCATCTTGTTATGTATGTATGTACTTTGACTGCTATTTATCATAAATATTTCTTTACTTTATGCTATCTACAAAAATTGTATCAATCAATCAAATCCTGTGTATGAGTTCTTACTACTATGTAAGAAGTTTACCTCTTCAAACCATCCTACTTAACATATTCCATATAGCTTTTTTTTAAGTGTCATCTCTTAATAAACATGATGTTGTTCCTAATTGTATATACTTTCAAAGAATAGTTATTTTATATCAATTTATTATATGTCAAGCTACCTATAAAATGTTTAGGTACTTATACTACAGATGTAGGTTTATTAAGAGATGATGGTATTTGCATACTTTCTAATTAGTCATGTTTTCCTCTTATATTATGCATCATTTATAATTGTTATTTGATTAATCAATCTATATTTGTTCATATGCACTGTCATTACTGTGCGTGTGAATACCTTGTTTGCATAGAACAAAAGGTTGAAGTAAAGTTGCGTTTGATTTTGGTTTGTTTTCAATACCACAAACTAATAAACTAATAAGGCATAACTAGGTATAACTGTTAGATGAAATTACATGTCTATGTTTATTAATAATGTAATTTTATAGAATCTTTTATTGAGTTACAAAAACCATAAATTTTTGAAAGTTTATTAATGTTATACATCCTTAAATTTACATTTTACCATAATTTTTGAAAACTTTTATGCAGCATGCTTTTGTTATGTATTACTTTTAAATCTTGGTCAATTTATCCGTACAAGGTGTGTTTTGCAGATTACATATTGTATATATAGTTTACGTGTTGTGCAGGATACATATTAAAAGTGTATGTCTTTCTGTTATGATATGTGATTATCTGTAGGTAGTAGTATACTTATATCGTTAATGAAAATATAGCTATTTGTGTAAGATGTTTAATAGAAAGAAGGGGGAAATAGTCTATCTGCTGGATTTTCTTTCGAACTTGTCGCTTTGAGTATGTTTTTATGTTGTCATGGCAAACTATGTGGGTTGGGCAGACAGGACATATCAAACGGGTCGGGTTAAATTGATGTCAAAACATTTTTTTTTTCTTCAAATTTTAGGTGGTTTTATACATTAGTCATGCACTATGACATGTATAAAGTATTTTCTAGTCAGCGAATTACTTTGATTGATTTGCTTGATCCGTTAGAAGATAGATCATAACCTAATTCGACCGGGGTCATTAGTTATTTAGTCGTGATTGCCGCCTCATGTTTTATTTATACATTTTCTGGAAATTCGAGTTTTTTTCCATAGGTTTTGTGCAGTGTAGGAAACTCTTATGTGGTGCGTTTGTTGTTTAGGAAAAAGTGTGCAATTAAGAAAATTTGTTAATAGAATTGAGTCAATATCCTAATCATTCGAATCAAGATTTGGATCAAGTATTCTCAGAGAACTAAAGAAACAATTTGTGCTATAATAATTCAAATCAATATGGCCTATTTTAATATTTACTTGCTGGTTTATTTATTTTTGTAGTGAATCTACATGTGATTGGAGAGGAAGTTGTAGGTCGTTGGTGTGCTTCTCATCATGCTAGCATTGGCAGTCAAGAAATAGTGTTTTTTGTTAACTTTATTATAATTTGATGTGGTCGTTGTAGTTTGTATTAGGGATGTATGTACGTATGTATGTATGTATTTATGTATGTATGTATGTAGACATGTATGTATGTAGGAATATAGTCATGTAGGTATATATTAATATTTTTTTGAAACATATCGTCTTCTTTTTTATACTGGTCTTCATAACACACTATTTTGATATCTGGTACCTCATTATTATATATCATATAAAACAATGTTTTGAGCAAATCTACACATACTAAATAAAACAAAACATACGATATATACATATATATGAATTATGTCTTACATGAGTTAACAATCTAATCTTTCTTCTTATCCACAAGGAATCAGTCCTCACTAGATTAAGTATAACATAATACATGCCCAAAAAAATCAATGTACATGTAGGCATTTTCAAAAATAATACCAGATAGATAAAAGAGTCTTAAACACTTAACCTAGATCTAGGTATACTCGAAACACAAGGGTTCAACCCAACTATTAAAAACATTTAAAAACACCAAAGCATAATGCCATTTAAGTTGATTTATAGCCTTCAGAGTCATTTTGAACTTAGAGCATCCATAATACTTAATCTTTTGATGTTTATTTCTGATAGCAAGCTGTTGGTTGTGTATTAGTCCTAAAACTGATATGTATTGTTTCATGTTTTACAAATCCTCTCCTTGACCACAATCACAAATTATCTTCCCCATGAAGGTCTCCTGGACCACATCCCAATTTATCATTCCAGGCTGCATAATCATCTTCCTTTCCACATTTTATCTATAATCATTTTGGTATATTAACAAACTCAATGCATCAACCTTTCGGATGACCAACTATTCTTCGTAACTCATAAAATAGCCCCTCTGTACAAAATACAAAATTTATTTTCAAATTAGTTATATAACAAACGAAATAAACTGCTTATACATATGTAAATTTGGGGTATTACCGGTTTTGAAACTAATGATACACAAGTAAAAACCTACATTATCGCCTACATATAAGTAAAATCTTCCACAGTAAACAAAACACATGTACATACACAACAATTCACCATACACCAAAACCAACAAAAAACTTCAAATAAGTCTACATAGGCCATCCTAAAAATTTTTACAGCCCATACAACAACCTAACATCTAACACCAAAACCAATATAAGCTTACACAGATCATAAGCCCAGGAAACAATCCTTCACAAAATACAATTTGTATGTTACTTAAATAAACATACACAACAAACAAACCATATATACGAGAAGCTCAGTGAACCTACATTGTAAATAACCTGCATACACAACAACCACAGTCACCCCTACACAAAATATAATCTATACATCACCTAAATAAGCATACCCAACAAAACAAACCACATACACAAGAAGTTGACTAAACCTACACAGTAAACAACATGCGTACATAACTACAGTCACCCCTACATAACTAACAAATTACCTACACAACAGGCCGTTAACTCTACACATAAAACAAAAAACATATTAACTACTTCAGCATACACAGCTCGCGGTCAACATAATATAGTTATTTCCTACACACTCTACATAATCCCTACACATTTCAAAAATATAATCTACACACCTAATTTATGCCATACACAAGTAAACATAGCTATCTAAATGAACAGATAAGTTATCTAGATAATTACATTCTGCAAAATCATACTAAAAACATAACATCCTGCATAAACACCTTAGTTACATACACATTGTTAAATACTACTCAAAACCTTGTCTGACTCATACTCGAAAGGGTTAGATACACATATTATAATTTTATCATACACAATTAATAAGCATCCCTACACAAAATAACAAATATATATAGAATTTCATGGTAGATACACACACACCAAAATAAGTCACTCACCATGGTATTAATACCTACACAATCCACATAATCTGTATTGTATCCACAAACATACATACAAACCTAATATGTGTTATACACAATAAAAAATAATAGTCTACATCCTCAATTCCTCATCAGGTTATAAACCCTAAAATTAACGAAAACCACAATCAACTTACTTATACACAAAAAAACCCTAATTTTTTACCCAAATTATAGAGGTATTGAATCGATTATGCAATTTTCTACCAAAAAACCTTAATTACTTAAAACGAGTTTCCATTAGTAATTTCATAACATACATCTAATCATATAAAAAACCAACAAACCACCAACACAAAAACAATAAAACCTAAAATTAATGAACATACCTTCAACACCTTGTGTAGGGTTCGATTAGCATCTGAGAATCCCCCAATTCCACTTCAAAACCAATTCCATTCAATTGACAGAACACCGATTGCTTCTTATACTCAAGGAATTGGAATCAATCGAGTTTAATTCTGACGATTGAATATATTAGTTGGATAATTGAAGAAGATTTGTGCCTCAAGCTATATGTAGGAGTTACTTAGTGAAACCAGGGATACATCAGCCGTTCCTTTTTGATAGCTACACAAGATTTACTATTATGTCCTTTCAAGAAATAAAAATCTGGTTATAACTTATTGATATTTACTAAAATGCCATGTTGTAACATAACCATTGATCTTTGTAATCAATGGTTGTGATTTACTTCTCACACTTCTCGTTATAAGATTACTTCTCGCAAGATCCATCCCCTATATATATATATATAAAGACTAGTATAGGGTTTGCATCTTACTAAACAAGAAATCTAAACCGGGTTGAACTTGGGCTCGCTGCTCGCACTCGTCTCCTCTTTTGACTTCATATAATAAATCGGGCCACATAAGGCCCACGAACCCAAGAATCACCAACTTTTTGAGTACTATCGTCTGCACTCCTAATCATGTGATCTGAACAGTATACATCTTCTAGTTGCCACTCATCAACTAACATGAAGGCCTGTTGAAGCTCCTCGGAGCTCCAACACGTCAGTCACAGCTAAACCTACTCCTGGCTCGTTCTCTTCCCTGCCGGATCCCACTGAAACAAACCTCCAGATCTCGAGATATCCTAAGAACAAACACTTTCCATATTCAGAAGGTAATCCACTGGAGAGACTTTTACAGCTAGAATATTGGTCTTCTTAAATCTATTGTCGATTTGGAACTCTAACTGAAATATAACATTTCGGATTTTCCAAACCCGTATTTGTTTACGTCTAACCTGACCGGAAACATTTTAGATTTTTTATTAATAAAAATCAAATTTTTATGAGTAATTAAGTTTCCATATGTTCACTTTAGCCCCTTCATACTTTAAAAGATGTTCAATTCAAAATTTATGCATAAAAGATTAACTAATTATCAAATTTTCAAACCACAAGGACCAAAACTGTCAAATTATGAAACTCTCCCTTAGGAGGCTGGAGCACCACGTGTTGGGAGGCCTCTCTCCCACCACGCAGTGCTATGGAGGCTCTGATCAGATCGTTTAAGTTACTTCGTTTCCTAGTTCGTTTTTAGCATGTAAATCGCTTATTTTAGGCATAAATCGAGTAAATTAAGGTACAAGAAAGGGATATTAACCAAAATACAAGTCCACACTCTAAAATACTGATCATGAACGAAATCTACAACTTATATCATTGATTTAATCATTAAATGCATATTCGGTTTCCTAAATGAGTGAATTTACTAAATATAGTTCGTATTTGTAATATCTATATAAACACATCATAATTCTCTGCCACAAACCAGTATCCTAACCCTAGAGAGACCCTCCAGCCGTCACCTACCTCCAACCTTCACCATATTCTTCAGATTTCGTGTTATTGTTGAAGATACAAGTTAAGACGGTTGACTTTGCTTGCTTTAGGATCGTTAACTCTTCGTTTATCTTGATTCTTTCGCTTTCCAGGCAAGTTGTAAACGTAGAAATTGTTCATGTATATTTCCTAGTCAATAAACTTCAATCAATTTCAGTGCTTGAAGGTTGTTAACTGGTCAAATCGTTTAAAACTCGTTAAAGGGCAAAATAGTCAACTAGTTTGACTTAACGTTTTCTCATACTTCTGGTCGGATTCAACGTTCGGGCCAGAAGACTTTTATTCTCATAACGTAATTTTAAGGCTACTGACCAAAAACCGACTCCCGACTTGATGTTCGGATTCTGGTCAGTACCAGCTCGCTTAAATCTTAAAACAAACATAACTTGAGTTCTAAACGTCCGTTTGGATTGATTCCAGCGGAAAAAAGTTCGTTTTTACTTGTGTTATCATATCCTAAAATCTCGGATTCTGAATTGTTTATGGCATTTTACACGTAGTGGACGACTCGCTTATTCATAGCTCGTTAATCACAATTATTAATCACTTGTCATTAATCTAAGGTGAGTTTGATCATTCCCCTTTTTATAAACTATTTTTAAACGTTTTGGGGATGTATGCGTACTTATTCATATTTTCTATCCTATATATATACACACAAACTCACAAACATAATCATTGTGTGAATATCAGTTGAATGTTATTTCGCTTGGCAAAGGTAAACCGAAAATTTTAGTCTTTGTAATCAATGCCCGATTCGCTTGGCAATGGTTCATTGGCACACTAGCACTATTTGGTTATATACATGGTTTGTTAAGATTTGATTGATTATTTGCACATAGATTGGTTTGCGCATTTAACACTTATCATTTATCATTTATCTATTATATATATTATTGTTGTGTCGAAATATGGTGATCATCTCACTCAACATGTGTTGTTGACAAAATCTGTTTTCTACGCATATGCAGGTTGCTTGAAGTTGGAGTATGGACACTTAGAAAGACCTTTGGTTTATAATGAAGACAAAATGGATTTAAACTTGTTATATTTATTTACTTGAGTAGCTTTGTTGTATTTGGATATTGTGTGTATTCTTTGAATAAAATAATTAATTAGATATTGTCACTTATATTCATGATAGTATCTTCGAGCTGTGAGCAATCAGATCATGCCCCCGCATTTCCGCCTTCGGTTGGGGTGTGACAGATTGGTATTAGAGCCGAAGGTTATAAGATAGGTCGTTAGAAATTGTCCTAGTCATATGTTAGGATCCTATACGTGTTTATCTGAACTGCCTTATATGCAATTAAAGATTGTTTACAGCTTGCTTAGATTAATTATTTTATTGTATTTATCTTATTTATGTATTGCACACACACACACACAAATTCTGATGCTATACCTCACATTCAAAATATTTTTCTAAATCTTTTATTTTGGTAGATTATCTTTTACTGTGGGAAATTTCTTAAGAATTCCCGTGTTTTGTTTTGCTTCTTCACCTTGAAGCGTGGGGGTATGACAAATTTCGTACAACCATAACTTTAACTGGTACCCGTAATCGGCTAAACGGTTGCGTGGTAAACATAATCGGCTAAACGGTTATAATTCCAAATTGTGTTTTTAAATTATTTTAAATGCTTAGTTGGGTGAAAAATCCATGGAAATCCATGGGCACTCCAACTATCCATTTCTTAAACCATTTTCGATTTGATTTTTGGTTGGAACGTATTGTCCGGGGTGGTTCCCGAGTGTAGGTCCCGAAACCGGATCCGACAACGAACGGCTTTATTCTTGATAAACGCTCAAGACGGGTGCGGTGAAACAAACGACCGAACATAAATAATATAACGATAAAATAAAGGAACGATCTCGTAACCGGTACAAAAGATTCAGAATATTATAACGAACCGATCCCACCCAAGGTGAGCTCCCCTTGGGTGGTTGTTTACACCAACAAAACACACACATACAAAGACATATGAAGTCATATTTATAGCCAAACATAAAAACATTCTAGAAGATCTCTTCCATTAAAGCCAAATGCGTGCACCGAAGCTCACGTCTCGTATCCGGGATTTCACGCCCACTTTATTTACTTGACCTTAAATATATAATAGGTTTCGTACTTTGATATCACAAGTCACATTTTTGGCCTTACAATCACCCCCTTGACTTGTGATCTCAAAACATCGTTGAACCGCGTCTCTCATTTTCGCAAGTCAACCCGATAACCGAAGCTTCTTCAATCACCCCCTCAAGGTATGATCCACCTAATTCATTCATGAAGACGTTCTCGCTTCTTTATCCATCTTGGATCTTAAGCAATATAGGTTCAGAAGTAGCTTGACGAAATACCGGGGACAACGATCAAATGGCTAAGCTTATTATTTCCATGAATGAAATTAGTTAAGTAACTCACCCCTAATAAATAAGTACCCCAGATACTTGTATCCCAAATTTTCAGGGTTGAGAACTTAAACAATTTAATTCCCTAATAAATCCAACTTGTTAAAAAATTATCACCTTAATAAATAAGCATCTCAGATGCTCGTAGCCCACGTTTTCAGGATCCAATTCTCGAACGCCTTGAAAATAACATATAAATAGTATGCTTTGAACACGGTCCAATAATGACGAAAACCCAAACAAATTTGACTTTCTTCAGTGGTCAACCCCGAATCAATAATTATTTCTTGGCCCGAAAACATCTAACATAATTCCCAAATACACTACTCAACTCAAGCATTGCACCTGGCCCAAAAGAAACCCAACAGCCCATGTAAATACCCAATCTAACCCATTTCGATCTTGATCTGTGTTTCTATCTTAAACATCCCATTCACATTTGGGCCCAAAAAGACTTAATCTATAAAAATCCTAAACAAATTAATCAAGCCCAAATTAAAAACATACCACACCAGAGTGTTTTGGTCAGATGGAAAATCACACGAGCAGAACCCTAATATCATCTGGCTGCTACATGCTTGTACACCTGATGTCACCCCGCCAGAAAAAGAATTCCGATGAACACATCCACCGCCGCTATATTAAACTATTCCAGCCACCGCCGCCGCCCGGAGCATCTAACATTCACGACCTACGTAACCACTACCGGTGTCTTCTTCTGACCACCTCTAGCTCCGCCTTTATCATACTGGTGTTCACAACCGCCACCAACCACAGGCGACCCTAGTCGTCAATTCTCTCTCACCACCGGAAAACCAATCCACCAACCAGTTCCCGTCACTCCCTTTCACCGTTAACCACCGGTACAGCCACTACCACCATACACCAGTGGCCGGAAAACCGTCGTCAGAAAGTTTCCGTCGTCACCAAACGCCACCAGCAACCTTTCTGGCCGGAAAATTGTTCTCCGGCCAACACCCAGCGCCAACAGCCACTCGCCTCCACTGCCATGCGAACGAGGTCACCGGCCACCCTCCGCTCTTCACGGAAACCCAATAAACGAGGCTGAGATTTTAGATCTCAAACTTAGCTGAGAATCCAGATCTGGAAACACGAGACGAACTTCGAGCACTTTATTTCCCCAAATCTTCAAACTTTATTTCCAAACATCAAATTTTCTTTTCAAAACTTCAACGGAATTAACGTCTCGGTTCGGGTAATAGCGGAAATAGAACACGAATATCAAGAACAAAGTTGAATCATAAGATTCGGCCCGCTCTGATACCAATTGTAGGTTCCCAGCCGGATCAACACAGGATTATCTCGTAATACGAGGGTGCGGAATCCCCTACGTATACGATACGAGTGTTTAATCAAGAGACACATAAAGAAACACGTAGCACGTAGAACAAAGGTTACTTTGTTATTAGATGTGAATACCAATCACCTAGAAAAACAGCTGTGGCTTACAAGACGAACACCCCAAAAAAAAAACTCACTTACTAACGGTGCAAGTTAGGTTAATATATCACGACAACTTCGCCTAACACCCTAGGCGAAGTTGTCCCTAACTTCGCCAGAACATAAGTTCACCAAAAACCAAACCAAACTAACTAGTTATCAAGACAAAAACAAACATCGTAATGATTACAGACATGATAAACTCGAGACAAATGAACTACTGGCACAATGCACCAACACCGAGATACACCAACTGCTCATATTTAATTCGTTGATTCGATATTTAGTTGGGTCGGTTAAATGCCATGTAATGCTCATGGTCCGAACAACTCCATTGATTCGATAATTCGTTAATTAGTTGGGTCAGTAAAATGCCATGTACACGCTCATGGGCTGACCAACTCAATTGTTTATTACTCGTTATTTGAATTGGGCCAACAAATTGCCATGGAACGCTCATGGGAGGCCAATTCACAAACTTTATGTTGCTTATTTAGTTGGGCCATTCAAATTGCCATGGAAAGCTCATGGGAGGTCAACATATTTGATATATATTTGGTTATTTTATTCTTGGAAAATTTTATAAACATTATTTATTTACTTAAATGCGTCAAACTTATACACATTATTTTAAATTCTGACTCGTCCTCGAATTATCACTTACACAATTCTATTACACTTCTCTATTATTCCACATTGACTCATTTCCACAACTTACTCATCATCTTATAAACTTTTATCTTTGGTCATCATAGAGTGTTTTTCCTAAGAATCAATCATCGTAATCAACGTCGTTCGCCTGCTTCTCGTGATTGTTGTTCGACTACTAGAAACGACAAGGAGTTTGCTGTTGTATTCCGTTAACCAAACGACCGCCAATCTAAACAAAACTAAAACACACCGAACAAGAAATTTTATACTAACTCATATCCGTTAAAATATTATTTAAATCATCTTTTATCATTTATTTCTATATTATCAAACTATAAATTATCAAAGGATATTTTCAATCATTACCCTCAACTTTAAAACTATAAATATTTTATTACCTCTTGTTTTCCTCAATCTTATGTTACTTTTCACAACTTACTTTCAATTTATAAATAATCTTTATTATTAAAATTCAAATATTGTAAATTTTATTGATATTAAACTAAATTTTTTAACATTCAAATTAAATTTCATTGTTAAATTAAATCTTCTACTAATTAAATTTTCACCATTAAAATTGACTTTTTGATAAATCTCCATTAAATCCCATCACTCATTTTATTTATCAATTAAGTTTTTTAATTAGTTGAAACTAAACGTTGGTTTGTAAATGCTTCAACCCCCTACTTTGATTTTTGATACACCTTGAGAATCTTGAACGTTTTAAATGATAAATTCGTAGTTGTTAAAATAGTTATGGTGGTTCATGCATTTCTAGCATCGCGTTTATCTTATATACTTCACATCTTATTTTGAAATCACGATTAATTTAAAATTTGTTATTTACTTGACTTTCCATTATAAATCATCGATAACTCAATTTACTTGCTTCCTACTATTTATAACGATTTTGTAAAAAGAAGAAAAAAAATCCACGAATTCCCAATTTAATATAATATAATATTTTCAATTACATAATTTATATTTCATCTAATTTTAAAGATTTAATTGGAATAGAATTATCTCGATGATTCAGGAATATCCACTTCCCAGTTTAATCTATTAACAATTTAATTCAAATACGTATATTTTCGCATTATCATTAATATTTAAATTATTCATTACTAACTATTATAATATTTCAAAATATCTTAATCGAATTATCTCATCTCAAAATCACAAACTTGAAAAGCTATAACTTCATATTAACTTCTATTTAACCTCATAAGTTCTCAAACTAATCAAACTCGGCTCACCAAAATTTTCATTAACTATGTTTAAACTTATACTCTCGATCTTAAGAACTACATTCCTAAAGAATACGATCATTAAGGACTCCGTATGCTATTAACTATTTTAAAGATTTGTTATAAATTAAACTGTTGTTCATACCATCTCATGAATCAAGTTATTTTATCTACTAAGGTTAACTTCATATAATATTCCACCCTTAGCTTATTCTCGATCATCATAATTCATTTCAAATGTCTGTTTCAAGAAATCCATTTCCTTTCAATCTTCCAAATCCCACTTTCCTAAATCAAAAGATATAATAGAAATTACCTGGTTTTATTAATCAAACTTGAACAATTATTATCTCTTGAATCTATATTTGAAGTTAGCAAAACGTTTGTTTCTTTCAAAATAATGGTTTTAAATATTTTATAACCCACATCATGAAACGAATTATACGGATCATCTGACGATAAGAGTAATTATGGTCGCGAACATAATTATCCGAGTCCTCGCATGGAAATCATAATACGTAAAATTGTGTGTCATGATTTAGAACCTAAGGTAGCTTCAGTAAAGGTAAAAATGATAAGATGATAAGGACATGGTGGATACGTCGCTGCTACATCCTATATATAAGTGCCCTTATCGGATTATCATTTGAAGCGTTGCTTCAATTATTAAAATTTCTATGTCTTGATATTTTCGTTAAAATTTCAAATTGTTTTCAAAACAATAATGTTTTGGTTTTCCTTAATTTCGGGACGAAATTCCCTAAAGTATGGGAGACTGTAATATTTCAGATTTTCCAAATCCGTATTCGTTTACGTTTAACCCAACCGGAAACATTTTAGATCTTTGTTATTAATAAAAATCAAATGTTTATGAGTAATTAAGTTTCCATATGTTCACTTTTGCCCCTTCATACTTTAAAAGATGTTCAATTCATAATTTATGCATAAAAGATTCATTAATTATCAAATTTTCAAACCACAAGGACCAAAACTGTCAAATTATGAAACTCTACCTTAGGAGGCCAGATCACCACGTGGTGGGAGGCCTCGCCCCCACCACACGGTGCTATGGAGGCTTTGATCAGATTGTTTAAGTTATTTCGTTTCCTAGTTCGTTTTTAGCATGTAAATCGCTTATTTTAGGCATAAATCGAGTAAATTAAGGTCCAAGAAAGGGATATTAACCAAAATACAAGTTCATACTCTAAAATACTGATCATAAAAGAAATCTACAACTTATTTCATTGATTTAATCATTAAATGCATATTCGGTTTCCTAAACGAGTGAATTTACTAAATATAGTTCGTATTTGTAATCTCTATATAAACACATCATAATTCTCTGCCACAAACCGGTATCCTAACCGTAGAGAGACCCTCCAGCCGTCACATACCTCCAACCTTCACCATCTTCTTCGGTTTTCGTGTTATTGTTGAAGATACAAGTTAAGACGGTTGACTTTGCTTGCTTTAGGATCGTTGAGTCTTCGTTTCTCTTGATTCTTTCACTTTCCAGGTAAGTTGTAAATGTAGGAATTGTTCATATATATTCCCTAGTCAATAGCCTTCAATCAATTTCGGTGGTTGAAGGGTGTTGACCGGTCAAATCATTTAAAACTCGTTAAAGGGCAAAATAGTCAACTAGATTGACTTAACGTTTCTCATACTTCTGTTCGGATTCAACGTTCGGTCTAGAAGACTTTTATTCTCGTAATGTAATTTTAAGGCTACTGACCAAAACCCGACTCCCGACTCGCTGTTTGGATTCTGGTCAGTACCAGCTCGCTTAAATCTTAAAACAATCATAACTTGAGCTGTAAACTTCAGTTTGGATTGATTTTAGAGGCAACAAGTTCGTTTTTACTTATATTATCATATCCTAAAATCTCAGATTCTGAATTGTTCATAACGTTTGACGTGTAGTAGACGACTCGCTTATTCATAGCTCGTTAATCGCAATTATTAATCGCTTGTCATTAATCTAAGGTGAGTTTGAGCATTCCCCTTTTTATACACTGTTTTCAAACGTTTTGGGGACGTATGCGTACTTATTCATATTTTCTATCCTATATATATACACAAACTCGCAAACATAATCATTGTGTGAATATCTGTTGAATGCTACTTGCCAATTGCAACATGTTTAATTGTTTACTTGACAACATTTGGAGAGGTCCAACATATCCCATTTGTATAGGGTTATCATTAATATGATCACACGACCGTCTTAGTAACCGAAGCCCGATTCGCTTGGCAAAGGTAAACCAACAATTTTAGTCATTGTAATCAATGCCCGATTCGCTTGGCAACGATTCATTGTCACACTAGCACTATTTGTTTATATACATGGTTTGTTAAGATTTGATTGATTATTAGCACATAGATTGGTTTGCGCATTTAACACTTATTATTTATCATTTATCTATTATATATATTATTGTTGTGTCGAAATCTGGTGATCATCTCACTCAACATGTGTTGTTGAAAAACTCTGTTTTCCACGCGTATGCAAGTTGCTTGAAGTTGAAGTATAGACACTTAGAAGGACCTTAGGGTTATAATGAAGACAAACATGGATTTAAACTTGTTATATTTTTTTACTTGAATAGCTTTGTTGTATTTGGATATTGTGCGTATTCTTTGAATAAAATAATTTATTAGATATTGTCACATAAATTCATGATAGTATCTTCGAGCTATGAGCAATCGGATCACGCCCCGGCATTTCCACCTAGGTTGGGGTGTGACATGAAATATGACATGTGCTCCCACTGTCACGATGTCCCCCGACTGATTTAATATTCCTAACTCGTTCATCTAAAATCTTCACTTTGGCTCTGGGTTTATTACTTGCAAAAGGAACCCTCTTCTGCCCACGAGATTCTATGAAACCGACTTTGTCTTTCATCAAAATTAGATCAACTCCTTCCGGTGATACGTCGACCATATATAATGATCCATTTTTCTTGCCACGAGCCAACATCCCATTGGCTACTTCCATTGTCCATTCCCAAACATAACATCGTGCCCCAGGTCATTCTATTACATAACGGAAATAAAATGTTTCTTCAAACTTTGAATAACCCTCACGTTTTTCAAAGTCTAAGAAGTGTGGGCTGAAGTTATCAAATCAACATTTCTCATATCCATAACCTTTAGAATATCATCGTTCGCAAGTCAAACCTTTCTAAAATCCCCAGATTTTAGATTCTTCATCATTTCAATACAGTGAGTGGCATGAAACAATGCACCAGAATCCATCACCTAAGCATCAACTTTACTATCAACACTGCAAAGTAAAGCATCTTTTGTGTCGTGTTTTGTAGTGTTCACTTCTTTCTTACCTTCCGGACACTGATTCCTGAAGTGTCCGTTTCTTCACAATTCCAACATTCTATATCTTTATGAGTCTTAGACTGACTCCTTTTCCTGCTCCCACTACCTGATTGTTTTCCCCTACCTATGCCTTCTGTGACTAACATATTGCCTGTTGATTCACCTGAACTTTTGCGTCTTGAATCTTCTCCCATAGTGTTCCAAATCCAATCAAATGTAATTTTTGTAGATGAACTACAAAGTACAGTCACTGTTTGAGACCAACTGCCTGCAACTCACCTCACTTTATAAAAGCTGTTGATTTTTATCGTGAATAAACTAATTGTCATTCAACTAATGTTCATTTACAAAGGTTAAAAAGAATAGGAGCACCATCAAATATTAAATCATAAAATAAAGATGTTATATAGTCATTCAAAAGGGAATAGTATTTCGTGCAAAATGCACCCATGTGGTCAATATCATTTTGTAGCATTGGCAATTGTGGTGGATTTGTGCACAGGTGACATTTGTGGCTTGCATCATTTTGCAATAACAGACCCACCGTGAACCCGACATTAAGAATTGTGTGAAAAGATCAGTATGTCCCCACAGTTTGCAACCCCATGGTTTGATGTTATTAACATTTTCACCTATTCTCTCTCTCTCTCTCTCTCTCTCTCTCTCTTTCTCTCTCCCCACCACTGGACATAACCATCACCACCATTAATCCACCATCCACTCTACCTCCTACTACATCCACCAAATTACCCGACCTACCTTTGACTCTAGCTCCTTCCTCACATATTGATCCCCTCACCTCTACTACCACACAGACTACCCAAATCACATTCTACCCTACTCACACACTCACCATCCCCACTCCTTCCATTAGGTTAGTTTCTACTGCATCACCCATCTCTACATCCACTACATCACCAACTCCCTCACCTGCCACTTCACCTACCCAAATCACTCGACCCATTATGGACCACTGTACAACCTACTCAAACCATCCTACCTATCAAACCAATCTTAACCTTCACCTCACCAACGGTCGCCACATCAACCTCTAAACCAACCCCTAGACCCAGTACTGGTGGTAAATTTTTGAGATTCCCGATTATCACAGATCAAATATTGATGAGACTGGCAGCTCTTGAAAAATCAAATTCCAATCGTTTAGATCGTGACTTGAAGATGGCCAAACTTGAGAGAAAGTAAGAAAAGCCATGACGGAAGGGTGGGAAAGTCTAAGAAAAGATTACATGGAAAAGATCAGCCAACTTGAAACCAAAGTTAAATTTTTACAAGAGCAGATGATAACTTGTTAATCTATTGAAGCTGATCTACAAAGAAGACAAGGCGATCATGATACTGAGAATGAAAGGCTGCAGTCATTGATTAATTCCATGCAGTCAACCATTAACGAAAAGGCATATGTAAATGAAGAACAAAAGACAGTCAATGAAAGCCTTCATGCTGAGATGGCCAACCAGTGAAAAATAAATCAAGAAATTGAGGAAAAATATAAGGCTGCTGGTAATTTGATTAATCTAGGTGATGAGAACATGAAAGAGCTGAAGAAGAAACTGTCTATAATCTTTGGGAGTTGGCATAGTTCATCTAGTAATGATTCTGGTGCGGGTACTGCTGCACAGCTAGTGGTTGAGGAAAAAGAGGAAGATGCTCTGTTGGTAATGAGTCTAATGTAACTTTCGCATTTCTGTGATTAAATAACGGAAAGTTTTATTATTATTGGTGTGTCGTTAGTTTAATTGTGTGCGTGTTTGTATTTGGATAAGGATTGGGTTGGTATGGAAGTGGATGGTGGGGCCCATAGCCTCCTATATAAAGCCATCTCCCATTCCTTTCACCATTTCTTTCCACCATAACACACACTAAAACACACACTTTCTCTCTAACACCCGAAACCAATCACGAGCTAAAAGAAGAAAGAACCTCATGTGTGAACGCCATCAAACACCAAGAATCACGTCCAGATCCTCGAGTTGTTTCAGATCTGAACCGAACCCAAGAACCGAAGGTGGGTTTTCGTTAAAAAGGTTAAGTTTTAGGTTCATTTCGACATGCAAACGGATAGAATGGTAGACCGGGATGTAAAATGTAAGAAAAACATAAACTTGATAAGTTATAACCTCTTGGGTGCGTTTTAAGCTAAAAAGGTGACATTTGGACTATGAGAAACACGGGTATTCAAAGTTGGTACAACCCAAAACCCATAAAAAGAGTAGAATAGGGTTCTCAGGAAGAATCTTAGAGGAAAATGGCCTTAAAATGGTAAAAACGAAGTAAAAAGGGGTTTTCGCATAAAAAGGGCTTCGCATCGCATGCCATGCGAAATCCAAGAATTTCGCATCGCACGTCATGCGAACGAAATCGCATGCGATTTCCACACGAAATCACATGCGAAATTCCACGCGAAATTCCATGCGAAATTCTAAGCGAAATTCCATGCGAAATGGCCATGCGAAATTTCATGAAATCCATTTTCTGATGCATTTTTGTTAAAGCTCAACCCCAGCCAGGGGCTCTGCCCCTTGGACCCTGCTAGGGGCTGCCGCCCCTAGACCCCGCTACCAGGGGCGCTGCCCCAGACCCATATTAGTTGAGGGTTTCATTAGCTGAGGGTTGTGAACCGCCTAAACTGTCTGGTACAGGGGATGCAATCGCTACTCTCCAATGGATAACCGTGATGGATAAGGTTATCCGAATTAGCGAGCGTCGCCCCAACCAAGCAGTGGGTTTTGCTACCCAGTCATTTGGGGATGAAGCTATGTTTTGGTGGGTGACGGTAGAGCAAAGGAAGACTGCTGCTGATATCGAAGCTTTGAGGTGGGAATATTTGAAGGAAATGGTTATGAAGAAGTTCTGTGCAGATGCTGAAGTTGAGAGGGCGGAGATGAAGTTCCAGAATTTTAGAGCGGGGAAGATGACACTCCGAGAGTACACTACTGAGTTTAACCGTATGTCAAGACTCGTGCCTGAAATGGTGAACACTGAGGGTAAGAGGATCAAGTGCTACTTGAGGGGACTACCACAAAATGTCCGCACCTTTGTTCGGGCTAGTAAACCTACTACTTTTGATTCTGCTATTGAACTCACAGAAATGGTTTATGATGACCTGGCTGTGGATGATGTGGTGGTGGCGGAAGAGAAGAAATAGAAGAAAGGAGTTGCTCCTGCTAAGCGACCGGGTAATCAGTTGTGGAATCCAAAGGTAAAAAAGTAGAAGGTGTGGGAGAATAAGCCATGCAAAACATGTGGGAAGGCTCATGGAGGGGAGTGTAATTTTGGGTCGAATGCGTGCTACATGTGCGGTAAGGTGGGGCATTACGCCAATGAATGCAATGCAAATCCAGCATGCTTCCGGTGTGGTAAGACAGGCCACATGGCAAGAGAATGTACTGAAGCTAGGGGAAGCGGTAAGAAGGATGCTGAGCAGTCTAGGCCAAAGACCAGAGCCTACATGTTGACATAAGAGCAAGCCAAACAAATCCCAGATGTTGTGACAGGTACATTCCTAGTAAACGGTATTTCCGCTTCCGTATTGTTTGACTCATGTGCGACTAGGAGTTTTGTAGCTACCTCATTTTGTAAGAAAGCTGGAATGAAATGTTGTCGTGTGCCTGAAACTTTGATGATAGAGACCGCTAGTGAGACCTCGGTTAAAATTATGAGAATGGTTAAGAGTTGTAAGATAGAGTTGGAAGGACACGAATTACCTGTTACCCTTTACGTGATGACCTTAAGAGGATTCGATGTAGTATTGGGGATGGATTGGCTGTCTGAATTTGAGGCTCAGATAGTGTGTAAGAATAGATTGGTAAGACTAAAGTCTTCGAAGGGTGGTATAGTAACGGTTTATAGTGATAAAGAAAGTTCAGGGCTTAACATGATTTTGATGATCAAAGCCGAAGGTTTGTTAAGGCAAGGGTGCAGTGCCTGCCTGGCATATGTTGTCAAAGCTACGGCCGAGACGAAAGAAGTGAAGGACGTTCTGGTAGTATGTGACTACCCAGAAGTGTTCCCTGAAGACCTTCCGGGATTGCCACCGGAGCGAGAAGTAGAATTCCAGATAGAATTAATACCAGGAGCACAGCCCGTCGCGAAAGCACCTTACCTTTTGGCGCCGTCTGAGATGAAGGAATTGATGTCCCAACTGCAAGAACTCCTCGATAAGGGTTTCATAAGGCTGAGTGTTTCCCCGTGGGGCGCGCCGGTGTTAATCGTTAAGAAGAATGATGGGAGTACGAGAATGTGTATTGACTATAGGGAGTTGAATAAGCTTACGGTAAAGAATAGATATCCGTTGCCACGGATTGATGATTTGTTTGATCAGCTACAAGGTGCAAGCTGGTTCTCGCGAATAGATCTCAGATCAGGTTATCATCAGCTGAGGGTGAAAGAGGCAGACATCCCTAAGACAGCGTTTCAGACGCAGTACGGACACTACGAGTTTCTTGTGATGTCGTTTGGTCTAACCAACGCTCCCGCGACATTTATGCATGATGAACAGGCTATGTCGGCTGATGTTAGATAAGACGGTTATCGTTTTCATTGACGATATATTAATTTATTCAAAGACCGAGTCTGACCATGCTGAGCACCTGAGGGAAGTATTGGAAGTTTTGAAGAAGGAGAAATTGTGTGCAAATTTCTCGAAGTGTGCATTTTGGCTGCAAGAGGTACAGTTTTTAGGTCACATAATCAATCCCGAGGGGATTACTGTGGACCCAGTCAAGATCGAAGTGATAAAGAATTGGACGACTCCGCGAAACCCGACCGATATACGCAGTTTCCTAGGGTTAGCTGGCTATTATAGGAGATTCATTCCGGGCTTCTCCAAGATAGCCGCACCGTTGACCGGCATGACCCGGAGGACTGTAGTCTTCGGTTGGGGTAAGAATCAAGAAGAAGCATTCAAAGAATTGAAGAGAAGACTCACTCAGGCTCCAATCCTTGTTCTGCCCGATGGTGAAGAAGATTTGGTAGTCTGTACCGATGCTTCATATCAAGGGTTAGGTTGCGTGTTGATGCAACGGGGGAAGGTCACAGCCTATGCGTCTAGACAGTTGAAAGTTCACGAAAGCACATACCCGACGCATGACCTAGAGTTAGCAGATGTGGCGCATGCTCTCAAGATTTGGAGGCACTACTTGTATGGTACCAAGTGTACTATATACACAGATCACAAGAGTCTGAAATACTTCTTCGAGCAGAAAGAGTTGAATATGAGGCAGAGAAGGTGGTTAGAAATGATAAAGGACTATGACTGTGATATCAAGTATTACCCGGGGAAGGCTAATGTAGTTGTTGACGCCTTGAGCCGGAAAAACGCAGAAGTCGGTCACACCCCGACTTAGGGCCTAGGCGTGACACCCGTAGTTGGTACCTATCTTAAAAATATATCAGAGTTGCGGGTTATTAGCGAAAGTCTTTGATTATAATAATATATTACTTTATTATGAAAACCTCTTAAATATATAAATATTTAAGTATTTGTTTTGCAAACCTTTGTTTACTCTCGTTTACAATATTTTATCTATTAAAAACTGAGCGATCTCTATCTGCGAGCATCTATCTCCAAGAGTGACTCAAATACCTTGCTACCTGTGCTACTCTTGCTTTCCTGTAATGAGGGGAAAAATATACGTCAGCGATATCCTGGTGAATCGTTGACTCTGAAAACATTTAAGTGACAAGATAGTTTTGGAACAAACTCAGCAGAAACGTCTCTTATTTCTGGGAACTTGTGCCACTACTATACACCCACAATTATAGTTCTCCAATAACTGATGCTCATTGGAGAGCTTTCGTTATGTCTGTTAGCATGCGGCCACGTAGCCTTGATTGATAGGTTAACAGATATGTTTGGATCCAGACACATGTGTACTCGGTCTGAGTTGCTTTTATTATCTACCTTGTAACTTAGGGATCACGTAATTCCTTAAAATGTAGAGATCACGTAATCTCATATTTCACTGACTGTTTAAGATAAACAACCCGTTTATCTGACTGTAAAAGGTTTAACGTATTCACCTGTGATTGTGATTGTCTTTTCTGAATGATGTGGTGATCTCGTTTGAAAACCCTTGTGAATGAATGATTGATCTATGTGATAACATAAGCTTAAATAAATACTCGGATCGTCTCTTGATCCAGCTACAGACCTTTAGTCTGGTTTTGATAGCTTTAAACCTTGACTGATCATTTGTTTGAATAAAATTTTTAGACTCATAATCTTTTCATTTTTTTACAAATCATGTGTTGAGTTTCTTCTTCATGAAGAAACATCAATTGATAGGTTTCTTCGTCAAGAAGAAACATTGAATTGACTATAACCCTAGTATGTAAAAGCTTACATTTCTTAGTTGTGAAGAAACTACTATATCTGCTTATGTTTCTTAATCATGAAGAAACATTATTTTAACTATAACCTTTGCATGTATAAAGCTATTATAAACATAATCATGATCAAGGTTTTGGGCTATACCCCTGACTATGGTCTAAGCCATATAATATAATAATAAAATAATATTTAGGCAGAACCCCTACCTTATGCGGTATTTGGAGTTTATATGCCTAAGTTTGTACGGGCAGTGCTTCTACTTCTATCGCGTATCGATGCTCAAATCGTCAGAACTTCGGGGCTTGGAACGCACTACGAGGTCGGCACGCTTC
Organism: Bidens hawaiensis; assembly: GCF_021521415.1. Classification (NCBI taxonomy): domain Eukaryota; kingdom Viridiplantae; phylum Streptophyta; class Magnoliopsida; order Asterales; family Asteraceae; genus Bidens; species Bidens hawaiensis. The sequence continues at coordinate 32,158 of NW_027495310.1, read as the reverse complement.
TCGATGCTAAGTGTGTGTAAAAGTGTGTGAATGAAATGCCGTATCCCCCCCCCCCTTTTATAGCTGATTCTGGGAGCCATCGCGTAGCGCGATGGTCCTTTCTACTGGGGCATCGAGTAGCGCGATGTCAGGTTTTGACGCGTGGCATGCTGACTCAGCCCTAGCGTCTGCCACGTGTCTGGTGACTCATGCAACTCCATCGCGTAGCGCGATGGTGATCTTTCTAGGCTCATCGCGTAGCGCGATGGGTCCTGAAATCAGATTTTCAACTTTTGGTCCCTCGTCTTTGATAACTTGTCACTTCTTGATCATACTTCCATTTCCAAAAATACTAAAGCGGCCCTTATGCGGCTCGCAGCGATGCGAGCGTGCGAAGTGCGCCATCAAAACGCCACATTACGCCCATCATCCGAGTCCGAGTCCGTGTTCGTGCGCGTGCGCGTCGGGTGCTTCGCACCCTCCGCTAAGACTATGGAGAGTGGTTGGTCATATTAAAACATTTCTATGGAAACTTGCTTCCTTATAAAGAGCTTCCATTTCTTTGTTTGTTTCCATGTGGGATGAAAATTCCATTCCTTATTTATTCCCATGGAATGCTTCCCGTTTTCTTTCATCTGTCCATATAGGATGGATTTTTCCTACTTCCTTAAACATAAGATGCTTAATTTTTCCTTATCTCTTTTTTCCCATTACTTGATTTTGAGATTATTTTAATCCTCCAACTTTCAAAGTTGACATTTTTAGTCCAAAATAAATATGGATTTTTTTCTAGGATGTTACAAGTCGTCGCGAAAGTAAAGTCTTATAAGTTGATAATCAACTCAGATTTCTTTGAAGAGATCAGCAAGGTGTAGTCAGAAGTGTTGGTAGATCAGGGTGGATGAAGAAAAGAAAGGATTTTTGGGCAGCAGAACGAGTTGATAGATAATAATCATAGTGTAAAGACAAGATTTGACAGGATGTGGATTCCACGTCATGGGAATCTTAGGGATCGAGTCCTAGACGAAGCCCATAAGTCTCGATACTTGATCCATCCAGGGTCTACCAAGATGTACCAAGACTTGAAAAAAGACTACTGGTAGCCGGGTATGAAGAACGATGTAGTAGATTATGTTAGTAAGTGCTTGACTTGTTTGCAGGTCAAGGCAGAGCACCAGAAACCGTATGGGAAGATACAGCCTTTGGAGATACCCGAATGGAAGTGGGAACACATCACCATGGATTTCATAACTAAGCTATCGCGTACAGCTAAGAACCATGATACCATATGGGTGATTGTGGATCGTTTGACTAAGAGTGCTCACTTTCTACCTATACGAGTGGCTGTCTCATCAGAAACGTTAGCAAGTATGTTCGATAAGGAAGTTGTGGCAAATCATGGGGTGCCATTGTCGATCGTGTCCGATAGAGATACCCGCTTTACTTCAAGATTTTGGAAGAAGTTCCATGAAGCCATGGGAACAAGACTGAACATCAGCATAGCGTATCAACCTCAAACCGATGGGCAATCTGAAAGGACTATCCAAACCCTTGAGGATATGCTACGTGCTTATGTGTTAGACTTTGGAGGAAGCTGGGACGATCACCTGCACTTGGCAGAATTCTCGTACAACAACAGCTACCATTCGAGTATTGGTATGCCACCGTTCGAGATATTGTATGGAAGACGTTGCAGAACTCCCGTGTGTTGGGGAGAAATTGGTCAGAGAGAAATTGGAAGTTTAGAAGTGGTGCAAGAAACCTCTTTGAGGTTTGATCAGATTAAGGCCAGAATGAAAGCCACTCAAGACTGCCAGAAGTCATATGCCGATAAGCGGAGACAGCCGATTGAGTTTAATGTTGGAGACCATGTGATGCTTAAAGTCTCGCCTTGGAAGGAAATCATACGTTTTAGAAAGAGGGGAAAGTTGAGTCCAAGGTACATAGGACCGTTCAAGATCGTGGCTCGTGTGGGCGAAGTGGCTTACAAGCTAGATCTACCTGAAGAGAAGGAATTCACTCTACCTTTCATGTATCTCACTTGAGAAAATGTCTAGCTGATGACACGTTCCATGTGCCACTACTGGACATCGATGTGGACGAACAGTTGAACTATGTCGAACAACCAATTAAGATAGTGGACCGCAAGGAAAAGCAGCTTCGTCGTATGGTTATTCCCCTAGTGAAAGTGATATGGAAGCACCATAAGGGATCGGATGTCACTTGGGAGGTTGAAGAAGAGATGCGCAAGTTTTACCCATACTTGTTTAGTTGTAATAGTCCCCGAAACCTCTTTTAAGGAGGGTAGACTTGTAACATCTGCATTTCTGTGATTAAATAACGGAAAGTTTTATTATTATCGGTGTGTCATTAATTTAATTGTGTGCGTGTTTGTATTTGGATAAGGATTGGGTTTGTATGGAAGTGGATGGTGGGGCCCAGAGCCTCCTATATAAAGCCATCTCCCATTCCTTTCACCATTTATTTCCACCATAACACACACTAAAACACAAACTTTCTCTCTAACACCCGAAACCAATCCCGAGTTAAAAGAAGAAAGAACCTCATGTGTGAACGCCATCAAACACCAAGAATCACGTCCAGATCCTCGAGTTGTTTCAGATCTGAACCGAACCCGAGAACCGAAGGTGGGTTTTGGTTAAAAAGGTTAAGTTTTAGGTCGATTTCGACATGCAAATTGATAGAATGGTAGACCGGGCTGTAAAATATAAGAAAAACATAAACTTGGTAAGTTATAACCTCTTGGGTGCGTTTTAAGCTAAAAAGGTGACGGTTGGACTATGAGAAACACGGGTATACAAAGTTGGAACAACCCAAAACCCATAAAAAGAGTAGAATCGGGTCCTAAGGAAGAATCTCGGAGGAAAATGGCCTTAAAATGGTAAAAACGAAGTAAAAGGGGTTTTTCGCATGAAAAAGGGCTTCACATCGCATGCCATGCAAAATCCAAGAATTTCGCATCGCACGCCATGCAAAGCGAAATCGCATACGAAGCGAATCAGCATGCGAAGAGAAATCGCATGCGAAGCGAATTCGCATGCGAAGCGAAATCACATGCGAAATTCCATGCGAAAAGGCCATGCGAAATTTCATGAAATCCATTTTCTGATGCATTTTTGTTAATGAACTGTTAATGAAAATAAAATTTTTCCAAGCTAACCTGGCAGCTCAATCCCAGCCAGGGGCTCTGCCCCTTGGACCCTGCTAGCGGCTGCCGCCCCTAGACCCCGCTACCAGGGGCGCTGCCCCCGGACCCCCGTTAGCTGAGGGTTTCATTAACTTAGATGTAAGAAGTAGTAAAAATGGACAATTGACACGCGTAATGTATTGTACAGTTAGCCGTGCACAGTTAAGGAAGGGCATTACCATTAACGGTGAGAGAAACCGACTTCAGGTGAGTTCTAGCCCCTTTTATGCGTTATGTTTTCGAGGCTGTGTGCATACTCCTATGTGATAGATAATACGCTTACTTGAATGGTAAGTTTATGATACGTGTATTACCATGTATTGAATGTTATTATTATATGATGATTATATGAATGATTGATGAGACAGGTATGGTTGAATGGGTAAAGGGTGCATACCCTAATAATATATGCGAAGAGTACGGGGTTGCATACCCTACTAATGTATGCGAAGAGTACGGGGTTGCATACCCTAATAATATATGCGAAGAGTAAAGGGTTGCAGACCCTAATAGTATTTGCGAATGTCATAGGGCGAAAGGCTCTTTAAAACGTAGAACGGTTATGTATGTATAAAATAATGAAGGTAAGTAAAGATATGAATGTATGGAAGTATGAAAGTAAGAACGAACGTAATATGTGTCTTCGGATATATATATATATATATATATATATATATATATAAACATGTGTAAGAATATGAACGTAATGTATGTTACCTGCTTAACTAGAACTCACTCAGCGTAGCTGACTTTTAGTATGCACGCAGGTAAATAGGTTAAAGGAGCTGGCTTGAGGATGGCACATGGTAGGGACTGGAAGACTGGCATCTTGGGGAAGAAATGTTATGAAATATGATGTTATGTTAAGACAATTCAACTTTTGTTAAGACAAGATTTTTGTTGTTTTGTAATATGATGGTTGATGTTTTAGTATTCCGCAAAAGTTTTTAATTAACTCTGATATTTAGAACTATGTTTATGAGTAAATCCAACACCAAAGTAGGGCTTCCGAGAACGAGGCCTTACATCTAATGACTCTGATGATGGTTCTGGTGGTGATGATGATGAGGAAGATAACAATGATGGTTATGATAATTATGATGAGGATGAAAATTTCCGGGATTCATTTGATGACGATAATGCCGGTAATGATAATGGTGATGACGGGAATGTAGTTGGTGGTCATGTCGATGGTGATTCAACCACTGAAAATGTGCAAATGCGTTTTGCCGATCTTGAACTGAAAATTGGTTCAAAGAAAAACAAGAAAGGGAAGCAAGGCTAGCTGAAGAGTTCAAGAACCTTGAAGATATTGAGTCTCCACAATTATTTCTTCTGTTTTTGCAGGTAATGTTGTATCATCTGCTTCTATTGTATCTGCTGTTACTCAGGCTGCCTCTAAACCTGTGGTGTCTAAGAGCTGAAAAAGCTATTCTCACAACACCAGCCCGAAAACAAAAATTTGTTGCTATTCGTGATCGTTGGAGTCTTCGATATAGAGCCAATCCCTACCATGATGATAGTCTGATTCGTTTATGCAAATGGGATAAACGCAATGCCAGGTGGGTAATCCGAAGATATCAAGAATATAACCTAGTTACGTTCTCCATCTCAATTGGATATGAACTTTTTATGTCAAGAAATAAGTGATGATGCTGATCCATCAAGCTTTGCACATAGCTCACACTTGAAGAAAATTGCTAAGACGGGATTTGCTGATCTTAAAGTCAACAAAGGTAAAAGGTTTCCTCACCCCACAATGATAGATGAGACCACCGGATAACTCGTCATGATCTTGAGATATAAAATGCGATCTGAAGGTCACATTGTCTATCACAGTGATGCTTTGTAAGAAAATCTACTGGTTCCGTTCAATGGGTGGCAATTTGATTATCAGACTGGTGAGGTGGTTAGCCGTTTCGGACGTGGGAAAAGGCTTCGATTCTTTGATGAACATGAGCTTCTCAGATTGTGTAAGCATGATGTTTGCAAACTTAGCAAATCCTACTGAAAGACGTTGAGACACGAAGCTTCGGTTTTCTCTACACCAACATCATCACGGACTTCAATCAGTTCATCATTCGAATCTTGGCTAGCAGATTGCATAACAAGAGTATCTCGTTTACTTATCAAACTGACTGAAAGGAAGCTAGAGACAGAAGCATACATCTATACTAAAGCCTAGAGGGAGATTAGTGGGTCCTAAATTATGTTAAATGTTTTGATTTGGCTTTTGTATTAGATGTATTTTGTAATAATGAATTGTTAAGTGCTTTTATTTGATGTTTGATTGTAATGGGCGAATGGCCAAAGACTTGTTATTGCCAACTTGGGCTAGGCCCATGAACCCAACTTGTAACCTAAATATGGAGTATATATATACATATATTCTCCATATTCTAGCAAGTGTGTTGGAAATAATATTATCATCTTCTACATCTTTCTCTTTTTCTCTCATCTTTTATTAGTGTTTTTCTTGATCCGAGATCCGAATAAACTTGGTGCTTTTCTCCCACCAAGTTTACAGATTTATCGAAATTAGTTGTTAGATCCATTACAAGACCTACATTTAAATAATGTGTAAAATTACAATACTACCCTCATGTGCGTTGCACATGTTCAGATTTAATGAGAAAAATTAACTTGGTTAGTGTCAAGGACGTAAAGAACGTCTTTTGCTATTCTGTCTATAAATAATAATACTGATATTTACCAAGTTGGTGAAGAATAAGAGTAAATTAGGGGCCCACGTGGCCACTCATGAGTAGTCCATGTATTAATTCTTTTATAGTTCACTTACACTCTAGATAAATGTTTTAAAGCCAGTCTTTTACTCATATCGGATTGGGTTAACAAATGGTACAACCAGTTAAACCGTTGTACCGGGAGGTTCAAGCGGGTAATTTCTTAATAAAAAATAGTCTAAAAGCTATTCCGTAATAAAAATAATACGAAAGCACTTGATTTTTAAACAAAGTTTTTATAAAAGAAAAGTTTGCAATGGGTTTATGACATCGTTTAATGGTTTACTCGCTTTGGTATTATCTATTAGGTTAAAAATCATCTTTAAAAAAATATTGGCCACAAAAAGTACCAAAAATCTATTGGGCTTAAAAACAGTTTGTCGGTTTAAACCGGCATCTTTAAAAAAACGACAGTACAATGCTCTAGCAAACCGTCCAAAAATACCGGTCTGCTACTTGTTCGGAATCCAGTATAACCGGTTTAACCGACCGATACGAGCCTGTTTTATAACATTGCTCCAGATAATATAATTTTTAACTTATTTGCTTTTAACTAATTTGTTTTTTCTTCAATAAATTACGTTTCAACATAAAAAAAAAACTTATCACAACTTTTTTTTTTTGCGCTCTTTCATTTGTAATAGCGAGTTTCGGTATTATAACGAACCAAATCAATACCGACTAAATACAAACTTACTAGCTATTATTGTGAATAACTTTAAAGCAAACTAATTTTCCTTGTTTATATAATGAATAAGAATTAACATATCTTAGATATCATAAGTGAACTTGGTACATTAATTTTGTTTGGTTTATTGTTGTATAACAACTATCAATTTTGTTTGTCTATATAAATTTCTATTTTAATAAATTCATTTTTTACTTGTCTGGCAAGACCTCTAAAATCTCTGAAAAGACTGTGTAATATGAGGTTTATCCTTCTGATGGGATTATCTAGTGATCCTTAAATACAAGAATTTATAAATATATAAACACTTGGTGATATATCTGTAACTTCAAATGATACACCAAAACACATTTTGGTTTTTAATCATTAAATACAAAACAATCACTTTCTAAACACATGTAGAAAGCTACATAAAACTCTTTACAACTCACAAAATACATTTAAAATGTAATTCTAATTACAATAATTAAATAAATGTAGAAGAGGTGTGTCACCTCACATGGGAGACATGTGAGGGTGGGACCTAACTAAGGGAATAAGTGTGAAAATGGGCATGCAACCAAATGCCACCCGTTTTTAACGGAGGAAGGTCTCGTTGTCGGGTATTTTGCTTCTCCTCGATCCCAAATTTTTACTCACTTCCACTCCTCTTCTTTTTGTTTCTTTCTTCCCCTATGTTAATAGTATTTTTGTTTCATTTTCCAAAGTTGGTGATATGTTGAAGCTACTTTATATAATATTATTGATATATAATATGATAGCCATTGATAAGAAACAAAAAACTTTTAAATGGTAAATCTTTTTAGGGTGTATAGTTGTAATTTTGAAATATGATACGGCATAGTGTCTAACTCGGTATTGATGGAATGATTTTTGTAGTATCAATTGGCATAGCTTGTTCAAAGGCTTTTGTGACTGCTAATCCGTCATTACAAGATAATTACAACCGCTTTAAACAAAAATCGAAGTTTGAATCAGGCATATGTTAGACTATTGTTGTGTAAGTACGAGGGGTTATTTGCCATACTAACAAAATCTAGAGGTTTTTGAGTTAGTTTTCTCCTAATTTAGTCTAATAAGGATAATAAGTTTGTTAAACCAACTTAATTTTGTTATTGATAATAGTGAGGTATAAATACAAAAAAATGAAATCGGTTAGAAGCTACAAATATGGAATAATAAATACATAATAAAAACTAATCAAACATATTCAAACTATCCAAATATAAACAAGAGTTACATATTTAAATATTAGATTTGTATGACTCTTTGGAGGGAAACCATTAATGGTTATGCTCTTTAATATGTCCTCGCAAGATGGACGATCGTGAGATGAGACCAATTATGAAAAGAAGATTTTGGTAGAGTTGTGTGTGTAGGTCTTTGGAGGGAAACCAACTAATGGTTATTGGTTTGGTTTGGTGGAGTTGAAATGGAGAATGGGAGGATGATTGAGGTGTAGAAAGAATTTGTGTTGTCATGAGAAACAGGATAGCAGTTTATTAACCTGTTGAAGAGTGGGTCGCCCAAAAAGGAACCGTGGAACATTTTAGTGATGGAAAGGAACCATTGGCTGATGGAACAGTGTGTGGCCAGAAAATATTTAATTGGTGGAGGGGAACAGTGGGCCGACGGAACTGTGCGTCACCGGAAAATATTTTAGAGGTGCAAGGGAACAGTGGGCTGACGAAACAGCGCGTCGCCGGAAAATATTATAGTGGTGGAAGGGAACAGTGGGTCGACGGAACAGTGCGTCGCCGTAAAATATTTTATTGGTGGAGGGGAATAGTGGACCGACGGAACAGTGCGTCGCTGGAAAATATTTTAGTGGTGGAAGGGAACAGTAGGTCGACGGAACAGTGCGTCGTCGGAAATTATTTTAGTGGTGGAGGGGAACCTTGGGTTGCCGGAATGGTGCATCGCCGTTGAGAAATTGGGATGGAGGTTCGATTGAGTTGTCGACATATTTGTCGAGATCGAACCCGATGAGAGTAGCAAGCACTAGATTTCGTCACACGGGGAAATTGATGGACGTAAGTTTGATGGAAAAGTTTGAGGTGGCAGTAAGTTAATAATTTTCAGCGGGTGGTGAAAGTCATTGCCGGAAGTTGGGATCGGAAAGATCTTATGGGAGCACTTTTGGCTTTGATACCATAATAAGTTTGTTAAACCAACTTAATTTTGTTATTGATAATAGTGAGGTATAAATACAAAAAAATGAAATCGGTTACAAGCTACAAATATGGAATAATAAATACATAATAAAAACTAGTTAAACCTATTCAAACTATTCAAATATAAACACGAGTTACATATTTAAATATTAGATTTGTATAACTCTTCGAACGAAATAATAAGTTTTGTTCATTTGATCGTTGAATCCGGTAATTCGAGATTTATTTGTGGATATTCGAGCTCATCTCATGCCTATATACAACTTAAGATCCGAGAGAGCGGACAAAGAAGCGAGAACTACTTCAACATTACATATAGGTGGGTCATACCTTGAGGGGGTGAATTGAAACGAAGAGGCTTCGGTTTACCGGGTGATTTGTGAAGATGCGAGACGCGGTTCGGCAAAGTTTTAATATCGTAGGTCAAGGGGGTGATTGTAAGGCCAAAACTGTGACTTGCAATATCAAAGTACGAAACCCGTTATATTTTCACGGTCAAGATAATAATTAATGTCAGCAAGAAATACGGACACGAGATGAGAGCTTCGACACGCGTTTAACTTCAATGGGAAGAATGCTTCTAGGTGAAATAATTTTAGCTATAAATATGTCATGTGTATTTTCAATTGTTTGTGTGTGTTTTGTATGGTGTTTTCATCCACCCAAGGGGAGCTCACCTTCGGCGAGGCGGTTCGTTTATTAATATATATTTCATCTTTCGAAACCGACAACGGAGTCTTTCATCATTTATTTTATCTTTATATTATTTTGTTCGTTCGTTTGTTTATACCGCACCCGTCTCGAGCACTTATCAAGAACAAAACCGTTCGTTGTTGGATCCGGTTTCAGGACCTACAATTATGTTCTCTAGTAAAGGATTGATTTTGATCTAGGATTAGTTAATTTATTTGTAATCAACTAATCAAAAATCAATAAACACAAATTTTAGACTAATCTCTAATATATCGTTTGTATTTACATAATTCTAAGAAACTAGCCTTAGAATTTTTAGTACCAGTTAGACTCAATATAAACCCAACCCAATGGGCAATACTCAATGGTTATATCAAATATTTCTAAAATTTATCATCTAATATTCTATAACTAGGTTAGAGCACGTGTTCCACACGGTTAAAAAATATTATAAAAATAAAAAATTGTTATATGTAATATATTAATTATAAGTGAATTAACAATATATCATTTAGAATTCAAGAAATTCAACACAATAACTATTTAAGTGGAGTTGGTAAGCATCTTTTGTTTGAAACATGAGTTTTTGGGTTCAAGATTTGTATCACACAATAATAAGTGTTATCTTCATATGAAGATTGATTTGAAGAGAAACCGGGTCATGGATTATAACATAACTAAACGGGTTCATGCTCCATATTGTGTTTGAAAGAAGAGATGATAAAATAGGAAACTGCTCACATGACATCCATGTGACATCCTATGTGGAAGCCTTAGAATGATACCATAAGAAAAAATCATGTTGCTTTAATATATAGTTAGATTAGATTGTTAGTTATTATACGTTTAATGAAGTGGGGGAGCATTTATTTTTTCATTCCACAACAAAAAAAACCATATATAAAAAGCATGACTAGTAGGCCATAAATTATAACTTGTGTTGTTTAATGGGCATCGTCTTGGGCCCAAACTAAACACACAAATTATAGAACTATATGAGGCTATGAGCATACAAAATAAAGGACAACAAAATAAGCCCAGTGTGGGGTGACTTTTGCTGATTACAGGTTGTACACGTTATTATAAAAGTAGTCGCATACCCAATTTTCTTTTCTTTTTTTTCATTTTTTTTTTTTGAAAACCTCTACTTTTTCTCTCGAACAAAATGATCCAATTACAACAAAGAGTTAGTTAAACGGACAACAAGCTACACCTCCAATTATTAAATCATAATATCAAATTCATGCACCCAATACTCATTACCCGATTACATGGTTAAATATTGTTAGTTGGGATGTTTGTGAGTGCATACGTGTTGTATATATATATGTTTAAATTCAAGAGAGAAATGAGATTACTGCGAAAAGTGAATATGAACCACTAGTTTTATTTTATGATTTAAATGTTTAAAAATAAATGAAAAAAATATTAATGCAACAATAAATGCATTCTTCCTCTCCAATTAATACAACTAATATAATCATAATAAATCCCTCTCTAATTAATATACCTAACTAATTTAACTATAATAATTAAAAAAATAAAAACATTAATTTAGTTTTATATATAATTTATTTACCCTCTCTTCATTTATCCAACAAAAATACAATTTATTCATATAATACTATTTCTTTTTATTAAAAAAAATAATTCATTTTCACTCAATTTATTAGCATATATCAACACGTAATTTTTAACAGTAAATATTAAAACATAATTTTTTTTTTCAATTGATATACTTAGAAAAACTATTGTGATAAATAATAATAAAAAAAGTATCTTACAAATGTGTCCATTAAATATAAACAATAAATATATAACCTACACAAAATTACATAACCTACACTTGTCTTGAGCAATAAAAACGCACAACATACAAAAAATTATACAACTTACATATGTAATTCGACATCAACAATTATATAAACTAGGCAAAGATACACATATCCTATACGTGTGTAGTTATATGTTTTTCGTGTGTAGTTATATATTTTCTTATTCTTAGAACAAGTGGAAGTTATATGTTTTTGTATAGGTTATATATTTTTATTGACATTTAATGCTAACATATGTAAGATAGTTTTTTGTATTATTCATCACAATATATGTACGTGTTGATGGATATTGATATATTGAGTTGGAAGAAACTGGTTTTTGATAGAAAAAAATTTATTGTATGAATAAATTGTATTTGTGTAGGATAAAATTGTCAGGACCGGACCTGGTGCAAACCTATGTAGGTTGACAAGAACACACCAGATCTATGAACTCAAGGCCACTTGTAAATCCCGACGGAATCAGTATATTCGAGGGTTGGGAGTGAAGGTTTTAATAACAATAGATAATCAGTAAGAATAATAGAAGACAAAGATTCACTATATTAAATGTATCGTTTAATGGAACAGTGATTTAATGCAAGGAATGTCTAGGGTTTCGTGAGAGCAGCGGCGGTACGAGAATACATAAAGAGAATATTCGCTCAGGTGTTTGTGCTCTCGTATTCCGTGTCCTATTCACGCTCTCTTTATTCAGAAAACCTATGACACTATTTATAGGCCCTGACATTTCTTCTAGAAACCCTAATGATTAGATAATGAATGACATAAATAAATACAAGTGTAAACAAGTCTTCGAGTATGATATATCCTAGTCGAGCAGACTTGGTATACACAGCATGCTCGATACAAGTCTTCGAGTAGACTTTACTTAGAATATTTTCAGATAGAAAATATTATCCTCCAGCAGACTTCAATCTTCCTGACATACTCTTGCTTTGCTCGAATAAGTCCTACGAGCAAGCATGTTCTTCTAGATCTCTTCAATCCTGCCTTAGTGACTTATGGAGAACAACCTTCAGCATACTTAATGTGAAGGTTGCTCGGGACTGAACCATGCTCGAAGGTATACTTAGAACATTTGAGATCTTTATTTATTGTATCCATGCTCGATCCACCAATGTGCTCAAAATACTTGGTTTAAGCTGGATAGATCAAGTTATTTGCTTGATTGGCAATCCATACTCGATGAAGAACATTCTTGCTAGATGAAGTGTAGCTTGCTCGAAGCCTTCAACACTTAGAAGAATTTCCAGAAGATAGTCTTATAGCCATAAGACATCGTGCTCGAGGTAGTGAAACCATGCTCGAAAATCCTGGCTTGCTCGAAGTCCATACTTAGGTGATTCTTTGAGAAGGTTGAGAAGATTTCAATCTTCCTTTGTAAATATCCGACTCAACAATCTCCCCCTAGATTGGAACAAGCTCAGATGCACCAAAACATATCTGCATACAGTTACAAATGTATCAATTTTCCAAAGATAGTCAATTTAAGAAAGTTGTCATTACATTACATAATCAGAATTCTACCTCTTAGGCATTACACATCAAAATTACATGTCATTTCAAAATACATATTAAATAAAAATGAAAATACAAAAACAAAAATACACAAAAGATAAACAAGGAATAAAACAGATCATCCTTTAGCTTCCATCCTTGCTATCTCCTTCATTATCTTCTTTCAGCTTCAATCAACTTTTCATATCGAACCGCTGCAGCCCTTTGTTGAAACATCTCCAATTCTACACCATCCTCATAATCTATAGGTACATTCACAGCAATAATGTCTTGAAGATCCTGGATGTGTATAAATTTCAACTCTTCATCATATTCAACAGACTATGATTCTTCCCTGAGAATTTCTAAGTGATAGCCCACTTCATATATGGAAGCCGCCAACATTTCTGAATGGCAAGATGCCATGAAAGCTGAGTTTCAGGCCTTTGAAAATACTAATACTTGGAATGTTGTTGATCTTCCTCCTGGAAAGAAAGCTGTTAAAAGCAAATGGGTGTTTAAAGTTAAACACAAAGCCGATGGGACGGTTGAGCGTTATAAAGCAATATTGGTGGTAAGAGGTGATACTCAACAAGAAGGGATTGATTATACTGAAACTTCTTTTCCTGTTATCATAATGACCACCATTCGAAGTCTTATTATTGTTGCTATAAAACGAAGTTGGCCTCTTTTCCAACTTGGTGTTAACAATGCTTTTCCCCATGGAGATCTCGATGAGGATATCTATATGCTACCACCATATGGTATGTATCTCCCTAATCATCAGGTGCTTAAACTTCAAAAATCTTTATATGGTTTGAAACAAGCTTCTCGTCAATGGTATGCGAAGTTGTCCTTAGCTTTGAAATCACAAGTATACATGAGTTCTCAGAATGATCATTCTTTATTTTCCAAATCCATAGGATCATCAGTGGTTTATGTCGCTGTCTATGTTGACGCATTTTAGTCACTGGAAACAACTAGTACTTTACCCGTCCGGTGGACGAGAAGTTTAATATCATAATGAGATAACTTTTATACCATCTATGCTTTTATTTTGTGAAGTGAGTTAGAAATAATGAATACTAATTAAAAAAAACACACAAAAGAACAATATCTCAATCAAGGTTGCAAAAGTCGCTAGGCGGTCGACTGGGGAGATGGGTGTACTCGGGGTACTCGGCGAGTACTCGGACATGGTAAATATAAAAAAATTAATTTTTGGATATTATATGTATGTCAAATATCATTATTTTACTAATATTTATAACAAAATATGTAAATATCAACATAAATAGAAGAAATACATAATAAATTATTCTAAGAATTACTAATCATTAATTAAAAAAATAATATTTGTTCTATAATATTATAGAAATAAGAATTATGTTTTATTTTTTAAGTCAAAATCGTCTCAAGTCCACCAACTAAACGTGATTCTGGCTGAGGTTGATCATCTTTGATCGATTAATAGTAACGACGGAGTTAATGAAACTCCCCTCGGCGATATACCTTGTAGAGAGTACTCGAGGAGTACTCGACCTTGTAAACCTACTTTTACAACATTGATCTCAATCACTAAAGAATTTTCAATAATAACATGAATGGGATAAATAAGGGAGAATTTACTGTTTTTTTACCAACAAAACTAATTTCCATTATCAAAACAACACAATTACACTTTCAGCAAGGGGCTGACATAATTAAACGAATTTGACAATCACAAAAATAGTCCCTACATTCACCTTTCCTACTTCTAGCTATTAGTTGGATACAATGCCATAAAATAGAGAGTGCACCGGCAGCCGGATTAAACCATAGTGTTTCAACTAATCTTGTTCCTATTGTTGAGTGCAAGCCCCTAAAATGGAACAGAGCGTTAGTTTCCAATTCATCTCCTGTCCTTGTCATCTTCCATTCAGTTACTTCCTTTTGCTCTTTATTTTATTTTATATATATAAAAGTATAAATAAATATAATCACCAAAATTTTTTTTATGTTGCTTTAACACCATAATTATGCCAAAGATTAGATCTTGATTCTTGTCATGATATACACTAATGTTACCATCTTCCATTTCAATACTTCGCTCTTTTTTTATCAAAGCGTTAAATTGCCGTTATGCTTTCTTCTGCTAACAATCCTTTCAATTTTTTCTTTTCCAGATTTCTTCATACTTCTTTTAAAAGTTATTATTGACCAACTATAGGTGACAACATCTTCCTAGAATGGTCTTCAATCTTCCATACCCTACACTATTGGTACCAAGAATAATAATCTTCATAGTTTTGCATTAATGAAAAGCAAAGTTAATAATCTCTCATTACTTAAAACATACAAAGTTAATAATCTCTTATTGTCTGGTAACATACGTACTTATTGTTCCACTTTGATTTCTAGATCTGAGTATACATGCTTCCATGTCATAACATAATGAGGTCAGGGGTAGACCACTTAAACTGACAACTCAGTTTGTAATAAATTTTGTTAATTGATGAAGGACAAGCCTCATCCTCAAGTCATCTATTTTGTGAAAACAAGGTTGTTGAAAATTGTAACAATGATTCAAATGAATGTGATAGTTCATCTTCTAATTCAGATTGTGAAACCGTTTTTTATGAAACTATTGCTGATAAGGTTGATGAGATAAACATAACTAGTTGTTCATCAACTACTTAAAAGGTTGAGGATAACAAGAGTGACAGAAATTGTTTTGAAAATGAAAAAGGCAGTACTTCCTGTAAATATATTCCACCCAACAAAACTTCATTTTCACAAAATACTAATTGTTATAAAAATCCTCAAGTTTATAACCATTTTGATAATAATTACTATGCTCCTCAACAGCCAAGAAATTTTAACAACTTTTGTGTAAATGCTTTTAATGATCGGGGTCTTAGGTCTGATGGTTATTACAAATGTATTCCTTTTCATGCATCACCTTTCCCACCACATCACACGTATTATAATTCTGATGATATCTATAGAATCCAGCAAATAAAATGCTACTTTGTTTTTGGAAATCCGTCTCATCTTGCGAGACATTGCAAGAATTGGCACCGACAACAAAGAGAAATGAAGAGTCAGTTTGGTCAATCCTATCCTAAGGTTGCTTCACGATAAAAAACAAGGAGATACCGAACTAACATTTTAGCCACTGAGACAGACGTAAAACCCAAAAACACTTAGAAAATAAAGAACCCACCAAAAGGGAAAGGCAGAGGCTGAAAAAGGGTTCTAAAGTTGAAAAACCAAAGAACCCACCAAAAACTTTCAAGAAGAAAGACCCAAAGGTTGAAAGATCTGAGGATTTTGTTGTAAAACCAAAAGGGGGACAATCCAGAAAAAAATTTCCAAATCGAAAGCATGTTTTTCAATGTCTTTCGAGGGATTGGTCTTCGGATTCTGACTCAACTTAATAATAATAAAATCTTATATTATTATTTCTTTAGGAAGACTGATGTTACATTTTTTCATTTAATTAATCAGAAGGGCATTTATGTCAAACTAACAATTGTTTTTTTAGCAACTAATAAATGGTTTATTATGTTTCAAATTGCCTGACTTTTTTTATTCCTTTATATTTTTTTAGTTATTAATTAGCCATCGTCTTTTTTGCTAGTTTAATTGTTTTTAAAACCCTAATGTCCGTTCTAGGGGTGTAAACGAGCCGAGCTGAGACCGAGCTTTGCACTACTCAAGCTCAACTCATTAAGATTTTCTGAAGCCAGAGATCAAGCTCGGCTCGAGTCGAGCCTATGTTTTTGGGATCGAGCTCGGCTCGCATGAGCAACTTAAAGCTCGGGGATCGGCTGAATTGGCTCGGGAATTCTGTAAATGAGCGAAGGCTCGGATTGAGCTTGCCAAAGCTCGGCTCGAGAAGCTGAATTATGCAGTAAAATCAAACAGTTGAAGAAACAAAATCAAATGAATATACGATGAACAAAATCAAACAATTGAATAAATTCAAAAGCAAAGCTGGAGATATGAAACCGGTATGCAATGAACAGCGTGGGTATCGAGTTATCTTCTTATCGAGACTATCAAATATAACAGGCAATTCGTTATACAAAGCATGGCTAACTGGAATGGTCGAAAAGTTTAAATCTGCATTAATCAGTTGGCCCTTCAATTTCTAGGGAGTAAATTTTGCGGATTATGCAGTTTGGGTTTATAAATTGGGCTAGAAACTAATTTTATAATGGGCTATATTTATATAGTGGGCCAAAAACTGAATTCATTGAGCTTTATATAAAAAGCTTGATAAGGCTCGATGAGCCCAACGAGCTTCCTATGTTAGGCTCGGGCTCGAGCTCGATAAGGCTCGGCTCGTTTGAGCTTTTTATCGAGTCGATCTCCAGTAGCTCACGAGTAACTCGGTTTGTTTGCACCCCTAGTCCGTTCTATGGCCACGGTCTCTTATAGTTTTTCTTTAAGTATACTTAAAATACTCTTTATTTTACACCAAATATGGAATGAATGATTCCTTATTTCTCATTTTCAACAAACTATAACAAAATTCCAAAATCAAACATCTTCCAACACACACATATGTGTATATAATATGTGTGTATATATATTGATGTAGTCTAAAATATACATATTATTATATATATTCCCTATATTTTTGGATCCTTTAGAGCTAAGTTTCTATTGAATATTATTATTATTTGGTTCATATGTTAGTTTAATGGTTTCTAGAGACAATGAGCTAAAATGAAGCATTTTTACTAAACTTGTGACCGACGAATGAAGAGTCGAGCATATGTTATATTTTACTAATCATTATTATTATTATTATTATTATTAAGTGTTATGTATGGTTTATAAAAAAAAGAAAAAAAAAGAGAACAATTAGTATTAGGTGATTATTATTATTATTATTATTATTAGTGATTCTTTGAATTCACACTAAGTAAAAAAAATATGAAGGCTAAAAATCATGGCATGGCCAATGGCCCCACCAACATAATAATAACAAGAAGAAAATTAAAAGGATTCACGGAAAAACAGAAGCCGCCATATTTTACATTAATATATTTTTGTGGCAGGGGGCAGACGAAAAAAAAAAAGAAACAGGAGCCGTGAAGGGAGTTTGACAGAAGCCAGAGTCGAACGAGTTTTGAAGAAAGAGAAAGAAGTTTTTTGTTCGGGTTTAACACCTACTCATCTAAGAATCTTTATTATTTGGTTTGAATTTATTACTTTCGTCATGAATTTATTGTTTGAACCTATTTATTATCTTTTGTTCTTGAGTATGGTTATTAGCTAAACCCCATAGACTGTCTAGGTTATGATGAACCTACTTTGACGTTTTGATTTGACTTGGGATATTCATTGTTATGGTTTTATGGTTTAGTAAAAGATTTATTTATATTAAATTAATGCATATGGATGCTTAGAATTGTTTGATGAGTTTTATTCCATAGTTTTCTTAATTATTGTTTGTCATATGATATGTTGCTATTAGGTCAATTACTTTGTGTTCTTGATTATTTTATGATTGATTTCACGATAAGATCATAGGAATAATATTGTCAAATAAACCTAAGTGTGCTGCTAACCTAAAATCTGTAAAGTGCTAGGTTATTGATAGATCTTTATGATTTTAATCTTGCTAGATTTAGTTCTTCGTAAGGAGTCCGTCTAGGGTTGATTATTTATTATTGTCTATTAAATCAATTAAAAATTTTAAATTGCCTTTGATTTCCGCGCTTTAAGGTAGAATTTCGTATAAAGGAACTAGATCATAATTAATTTGGTGACCGTAAGGGAACTTGATTTTTAATACTGGTGTGCGTTAAAACTTGTTAGAAACCATATGTGTCTTCTTGAGAAGGGTCAGGGGTCCTGTTCGGGTTTTCTTTTAAGTGTCTATTTTACGATCCCGGTCCATAACTAAATATTTTCCCGGGTTAAGTCATAATTGAAATTTAGGGGATTCTAGCCTAGGTAGTTTTTTCATCATCATCTTATTTAAATCAAACTTTTGCTTTCGTTTAAATTACTTATTTTCTTAATTAGTTTTTAATTATTATATTAAATTAGTATTTTAAATAAAAACCTCCCAAACAAATATAAATTAATAAGTTATATTAGTAGTCGAGTCTAATTAGCTAATAAACGTAATTTAGAGAGTCTCGTGGGTTCGATATCCAGACTTACTTAGCTTTACTAGAGTCGATCGGTTCACTTGTCGGTTAGTAGTTTAGTCGAGTTTTAGAGAGTCTAGAGTATTACTTAGTGTTTATATTTAGTTAATTTAGTTAATAATTATTAAACTACTTTTAGCACATCAAGTTTTTGGTGTATATATATATATATATATATATATATATAGGGGAGGGATATTTTGAGAACCTTGTTGAGGTATATATATATATATATATATATATATATAGGGGAGGGATATTTTGAGAACCTTATTGAGTTTTAAGAACTTAAGAACTACATTCTTGACCACACATTTAATTAAATAGATTAGATTATGTAGTTGAGAATAAATGTGATTAAAAAATTAAAGTAGGAGAGATAATAAAATGTACAGTGATTACACAAGTTTAAACATCCGTTACACATATTTAATAAGTCGAGTAGGTGCGTAAAAAATTACATTACGTATATGTAACCTAAATATATTACGTATATGTAAAAAAATTTCGGAAAAAAAAATTGTTACGTTGAGTTCTTTCGAGTTCTTAAAACTCAAAGTGGTTCTCATTTGAAATCTCCTATATATATATATATATATATATATATATATATATATATATATATATACACACGCACCCCTATACTTCGACAAATAAAATTATAGGATATCCTACACTAAAAAAAGCATACCCTACACAGTTGAAATACAAAACACGATACATTGTAAAAAGCTCCCTGGATTCAAATACCGACACGATCTGTTTAGGGATGTGCCCTTTGACATTTCAGGTGGGCCGGAATTTCTGTTAAGAAAAAAGCATCTGTAAATTTCCTGACTGACTTGTTAGAGGGAAAGATCATCTCTTCGACTGGCTGACATTTTGGTGTTTGGACGGATAGAAAGAAAACATGTGTGTGTGTGGATCTAGCAAGGGTTTCTCCTCTGGTGGTCTTAGGGAGTAGTGTTTTCACAGTCAGTCAAGCTGCTTTAAAAGCTGCTTCATGCAACGTGACTAAACATGAGAAGGAGTGTCTTGACAACCAACATGTATACCTTTTGCTTTTGACACTTTTGGTTTCCTTATGGCTGAAGCCGTGGAGTTATTTAGATGGGTTTAACAGATGATACTTAGTAATGCTATGTCACCAAGATCAACTAATGCATTTTTTAAAAGATAGGGTTTTGCAATTCAAAAAAGAGGTAGCGTTGTACCTTGTTGCTCGTTTGGCGTCTGTTGTGATGTAACCGCTTCTTTTCAACTTAAAGTTAATATTTTATTTAGATATTAAAAATTGTTGTAGTGTAGGAATAAAGTGTTTTAGCGTATGGATAATTGGTCACAGAAAAAGACGTACCCTACAATAAATACATTTTTGTGCATTTAAAAAAAATAAACACAATGCATAGAAACAAACATCATACTTATATTTATTATAAATCCTTCACCTTATAAAAAGAACTATCAAACAAAATATAGAGTGCAAACTTTATTCAAAGTTCCATAAAAAGGTTATAAATATTTGACTATGTAGTTTAGCTTAAACAAAAATATAATGTAAATATAGGGTTAGGTTATAATAGGAAGTATACTTTTTGTAGAAAGGATAAGAAGTAATCTTATCCATTGGTTTTGAATATGAAGGGTTGAGATTATTTTGGAGGAAATCAAGTGTGAACACAAGGTAAAGGGCATAAATAGAATAACACATTTGTTGACTTTCTCTCTCCACATGCAAGGCACATGCCAAATTCCCCCATTATTTAAAACTTCCATAACTTTTTCTTTACGACGTTTTATTGAAAAACAAATTCACCATAATAACGAGTGTCTTTTTATCTTTTACATGAGTACCATATTGTTATATAAAAATTAAAAAAAAAAATTGGTAGGTTTTTTACAAATTGTATTTTACCAAATTGTGTTTTACAAAATTGTGTTATACAATAGTATTTTTCATTATGTTTTTTTTTTTCATTGTGTTTTTTACATTGTGTCATACAATTGTGTTTTTTATCGTGTTTTTTATCGTTGTGTTTTTTTTTCATAGTGTTTTTTTTTTCCATTTTGCTTTTACATTGTGTTTTTCATAGTGTTTTCCATTGTGTTTTTTCGGACTTTTTCGGCGAGGTGGTGGCGGTGGGTGACGGTGGGCGGTGGACGGTGCAGTGGTGGTGGTTGTAGGAGATGAGTGAAGATGCAATTGGGTTTTATGTAAGTGGATTTTTTAAATTAATATAATTAAATGGGTTTTGAGATTAAAGTAAGTGGATTTTGATATTAAAGTGTTAGACTATAACACCCTCCTTCCTAGCCTTTTTAAAAAAATCATACTTCTTATTTGAACCTAACCCTGTAAATATATATGGAAAAAAATGGCATCAAATATTCTTAGGCTCATTTCACTTTTTTTAATCTCACTGCGTGTGAAATTGTATTTCTTACCTGAGCCTTCCCTTTGTTGTCTTCAAACACCAATAGTCTTTGCATCTATTTTTTAATGCAAAACAAGATTAATAAAATTAGCATACAAATTTTATAAAATAACCAACACATAAATACAACACAATAAAAATTATAAAATACCCTACATTTTTAGAAACGCAACCAAAACTATATTAACAAGCTAGCCACTTACATACTAATTGTTCCACTTTAACTATAATCCAAAATAACCAACATATTTATAAACCCACGTACACAATTATAAGAATACATACACAGATAATAATGGCTTAAGACAAAGAAAATTAAATTATACATAGGTTAATAATACTGAATGAAAAATCATATTTTTTTACACAAATCTGAACTATTAGCAACATATAGATTATGCATGCAACACCAACATAGAGCATCATATACAACAAATAAATTGTCAACATATAAATTATCATACTATACAAACATCTACATAGTGCATAGAAAATCACACATCTATAATCAATTGTAATATACAAATTAATGTATTTAGCAACAATACAACTGCATTTGAAGTAACAAATTATATTTCAAATTGCTAGCCATGAAGCAACATAAAATACATTGCAAAACGAACTATAACTACACATAATGAAATATAATTACACACTACGAAATCGTAATCAAAGAAATAAATATTTATACATGATTAACCTTAACTAGTGTAGGTATAAATGGGCACCAATTAAACTTCCCCCAATTTTTATTATACGAGAAAGCCCTAGTTTTTTTTTTCAAATCTATAACTGAATCAACATAGTTTGTGATCGGATTCAGATTATAAATGTATCCAAATCCAAAAACCATGATATTTAGGTAATTCTAAACCAAAATAAAGAAAACAACACTAACCTTAAATTCAATTTTTTGCTTCTCTAATTTTATTTTTTTATTACTTTCTTTTGAGTGAAAGTGCATGGCAAGATGATTGAATGTACGATTGAAGTTTTTGGAATCGAATGAAGCTTCTGGTTATCTGGTAATTAGTTTTTCTAAAGGGAAGAAAATTATTGAATTTGCAATCGAAGATATGTAGAGGATTTCTATGGGAATTGAAAGGATTATTAAGGTGCTTTTGTTTTCTAAAATATTCTATGCAAGCTCTTTTGTCACTCGCGCAAACATTGCTATTTGCAGACTGTTTGTTTTTTCGAAGATGTTTCATTAAAAAACGTATGCGCGAACTCTTCTTGGTGTATACTTGGCTCATCCACTTCTAAGATCTTTTGAGATCTGTAGAGGGTTAAACACCACCACCTACTAGCACCCACTGTCGCCACAACCACCGTCAGCCACCGCCACCAACGCCCATCACCACCACCACCCACCATTCGCCATCACCATCGTCTACCACTATCGCCCACCTCCACCAAAGTCCACCACCACCACCCACTACCACCGTTCGTACACAACCACCAATTTATTTTAGCAGTCTATAGATGTAAAAAAACAAACTGTCTTTTTCCTGCAGACTACATAGGTTTGGTCTACCTATTCTTCTACAGATCTGCAGATTTGATTCGCAAACTATAGACGTTTTACCTTTGAAAAAACAAACAGCACCTAAATGCATACTTTCTTACCATAAGGAGTCCTCGAAGAAAAACCAATGAGCCATTTTTCTCTAAATTGGTACACATGCATTTTCTAGTTTATTACAGAAATGCCATTATTAGCATTAACCATTAATTACACATAATTAATAGTCCAGCTCAACTTCTCTTATTTTTCGTTGTAATATCACTTTTCGCCTGAACCACCTCATTTTTTATGTAATATCACTTTCCAAAGTCAAACTGACCATAGTCTTACATTATAATCAACTTGTTAACACTTATTTATACTTGAAGATTGTTATACAACATATATATAATAGCACCCTTTGTACCTTCGGTGGGCATTTCGCCGGTCTCGGTCAGTTAAGTGTCCGGCCCATAAGACAAAGCTACATGGAGGACTCGTAGTAGAACTTGATTATATATATTTTCCGCATCTAACCATCAAACTTGTTATACTTGTTTAACTTCTGCTCATCTTAGTTCTATTTTACATTTTGAGTTTCCATGGTTATGGGTTTGTAGAATCTAACCTCGGTCTTATCCCGAAACAAGATCCGAACCAGAAACCGAACTTTCGTTTAAAGACTTTGTTGTTGACTTTTTGTACGTAAGACTTTGGTATTATTATTTATAAATTATTTTACAAGTTCTATGATGTTTGGACATGTGGTAACCATCTTAGCCTTATTCCAAGATAAAAACCGAACCAAACCGAACTAAACCAAGTCTACTCGCTTAAGACACACAAGTGTGTTTTTAACCATTAAAGCTTATATATTTCTTTAAAAATACTTTATAAACTGATTTTAATTATTTTCACAAAGTACTCGGAATGTTGAATCCAACTTGATCCTATAACAAAGTTTGGACCGACTAAACCGAACACTCGCTTAACGGACGTTGTTAGTTCTAAAACAATAGAACTACATACTTGGTTAAGTCTCTTTAAGATTTATTGAGTTATCTCATACATTTATTATTTTGGGAAAGTTGACTTTGGGTTTGGTCAAGTCACCAAGACCCGAACCGATCACCCGAACACTCGTTAAAACCCGTTTTAGTATCTATATTATAAAGGGACTTGCTTTCTTGCATTTTTACCCACCTTATTACTTAACATAGGTTGAGTAAAATTAAGGGCTAGATACTTTAACCCGGTTTTGAGCAAACTTACATTTTTAAAGAACTATTATTATAATTTCTTAAATATTTACATTTTAAACCTTAAACTTTAAATTGTTTACATTTTTTATCATTTATTTTCGTTTAAAGACTTCCAAGACAACTTTTCTAATACAAGACTTCTTCTCCTTTAGGCTTCATTCGTTAAACTCATCGTTCCGGTTAATCTCCAAATCATCAAATCTTTCAAGTTTATTACTTGAACGTGAGTACTTTCATCCCCCGTTTTCACTCTTTTATATTTTGGGGGTGACATTGCAAACTTATTCAAATCCAAATAATTTATACTTGAGTCTTAAACCACAAACTTTATTGTATACTTTACTTAAATAAATGCTCGATTTGGTGATTATATGCTTATATGCTTAAGTGCTAATGTGTTTACCACTTTTGGATCGTTGATTCATAAATCCGAGTATATCTGGCATCCCCTTATAGAAAGGTGTCATTAATGTATTCTTATTAACGATTTCATACAAAATCTGAGTATATTTCACATCCCCTTATAGAAAGGTGTCGTTAATGTATTCTTATTAACGATTTCATTTATCTAAATTATTGCAATTATTTATTGTTTTGTATACAAGTTGTGGAATTTCATATTATATATCTATTGTTCAAAAACTATGAAATTGCTCACCAACCTTTGTGTTGACAAATTCTATTTATGCAATGTTACAGGTTTGACTTTAGGTTGACTCGAGGACTTGAAGAAAAAACGTTATCGAGACTATTAGGATATTAACAAAATGAACAATATATTTTTTACTATAATTTGAATTCGGTTATTGTATGAACAAGTTATGTGACTCTTTGTGTTTTTATGAATTTAAATGAGTTGATTAAATATTGTCACTTAATAGTGTCGTGTGCGATGAACAATCGGTTGCGCCCCGACGTTTCCGTTAATGGTCGGGGTGTGACACACTTCTTCATAGATGCCAGTCTCTTTAGCTCGTGCCAAGTGTCCCTCCTCAAGCCAGCTGCCTCAACCTATTTGCCTACGTGCATACTAAAAGTCAGCTACGCTAAGTTAGTTCTAGTTAATCAATTAACATACAATACATTCCTATCCTTACTCATACGCGTCCGAATATACGTATTCATACCTTACTTTGCTATTACTCCTTTCACACATACTTTATATTCATGCATACGTACTTACATACGTTCTTTCATAAAACCCTATGGTATACCTTAAGCTATTCTATCTTAAACATCTCAGATATTATAAGGGTCTGGTCCCTATCATCTCAAATATTATGAGGGTCTGGTCCATATCATCTCAGATATTATAAGGGTCTGGTCCCTATCATCTCAGATATTATAAGGGTCTGGTCCCTATCATCTAAGATATTATGAGGGTCTGGTCCCTATCATCTCAGATATTATGAGGGTCTGGTCCCTATCAACAGCGCATACTTTACTTGTCTTATGTATATAATATTTACATACACATTCATTCACATAACCATCATATACAGTAGAAACTCTATAAAATAATACACTTGGGACCACCAAAATTTATTAACTAAAAGAGTTATTAATTAATCGATAAATTAATAATTATTAATTTATATATTAATTAATATTTTATTAATTTAAAGTAGAATACTTAGTTTACAAACACCTTTCAAGCTTCCACTTAATTATTGTATACAATGCATGTATATCAAATGAACGGCCCAATTTGAAAGAAACCGTCAATCTCCCACCTTATTATGCTTCTTGTGTTCAATGTATCACTTTATGGACATTAAAAATATTAGAGACGAGATTCAAGGGGAAAATTAGAGACGTGATTCAAGGGGAAATTGATTTCAACAAAAAACAAAAGACAATTGAGTCATTTTTCAAGAAACCTTCATAAATCATTCATGTAATATGCTATATATAAGGAATTATTAATTTATATTTTATATGGAGTCTAAAGAAATTATCAAAAATGTATTATCTTAAAATTTTAGCGAATTATTAATTTAGCACCCTATCCCCGAGTCGGGACCGGCAAAAATATTATCTTAGAGAGTTTATTAAATAATCGAGTATTAATTTATCGAGTTTCTACTGTAGTAATAACATTCAATACACGGTCATACACGTATCATACACCTATCACTTAAGATAAGCATTTTAACTGCCACATAGGAGTATGCACACAGCCCCGAAACATAACAAGGAAATGGGGCTAGAACTCACCTGGAGTCGTTTCTCTCGCCGTTAATGGTAATGCCCTTCCTTAGTTGTGCACGGCTAACTGTACAATACATTGTGCGTGTCAATCATCCATTACTACTACTTCCTACATCTAAGTTAATGAAACTCTCAACTAACGGGGGTCCGAGGGCAGCGGGGTCTAGGGGCGGCAGCCCCTAGCAGGGTCCAAGGGGCAGAGCCCCTGGCTGGGGTTGAGCTGCCAGGTCAGCTCGGAAAAAATTTATTTTCGTTAATAGGTCCTTTAACAAAAACGCATCAGAAAATGAATCGGGTCACATTTTAATAACGACTTAAACAATTTCGCATAGGATTTCGCTTCGCATAACTTTTTCGCTTCTTATGGCTGAGCGAAGCGAAATACCTGTTTCGCTTCTCATGGCTGAGCGAAGCGAAATACCTGTTTCGCTTCTCATAGTTGAGCGAAGCGAAATTCCTTCATTTCTTCGTTTTTACCATTTTAAAGCCATTTTACTTCGTGGCTCTTCCTCAGGACCTGATTTTTACTATTTCTCAACTTTCGACACATTCTGACCCAATGCACCTGATCCTGAACCTATATCTCTCATAGTCCAAATGCCACATTTTTATCCTAAAGTGCACCCAAGAGGTTATAACTTACCAATTTTATATTTTTCTTATATTTCACAACCCGATCTATCATTATATCTGTTTGCATGCTGATTCTAACCATAAAACTTAACCATTTAAACCAAAACCTACCTTTTGCTTCGGGTTCGAGTTCAGATCCGGACAATACGTAGATCTGGACGTGATTCTTGCTATTTGATGACGTCTACACACGAGATTCTTCCTTCTTTTTTTACACGGATTTGGATCCGGAATGTAGAGAGAAAGTGTGTGTTCTTGAGTGTGTGTGTGGTGAAAGGTAACAAAATGGTGAAAGGATGGAGGGGTTAGGCTTATATATGGGGCCATGGGCCCCACAACCCACTCACAATTCCAAATCCAAATATTATCCAAACACTTAACACACGACTAACTTAACGACACACAGTCAATAACAAAACTTTCCGTCATTTATTATTTAACAAAAGTTGGATGTTACATAGTAATGTCTGTGATTATATGCATGTACTGTTTTATTCATATACACATCTTTAATTTCATGTTAATTTATTATTTTATAATATCTAAAATAAGTTATTGGATTGTAATTAATTTATTTGGGTAGTACGTGTATGTAACTTTTATAATTTTTGTAAGTTAGATAATTTGTGTATTTTATGTAATATGTATATTTTGTGTTTTGTAATTTATGTATGTTTGTGTAGTTTATATAATTGATAATTTATGTAATTTTATGTATTTTATGGTTGAGTAATTATCGTAATTTGGGTGATTTATGTAACTGGTATGTAATTTGGGTAGTCTTTGTAATTTCTGTAATTTGTGTATTTTAAGTAATTTAGATAGTTTATGTAATTAGTGTAATTTGGATAAGTTATATATTTATGTATATAATTCTCTATTTGTGTGAGGAGGAAAAAGAAAATAAAATTGATCATTAAGAATTTTCCAAAACAGTTTCAAAACGAAAGATAAAGTGATAACAAATTATGAAATTCCAAAAAGAAAAAAAAAATACTTAAGTGGTATCAATTTTCTTTTAAAAATAGTACTTTTTTTTTAAATTTGTATCATGATAAAAAAAAATATGAGGGATAATCCATAAAATAATTTTGATTTGATTTTTTTTTCTATTTATTGTTGATACTTTTACTTTTATATCATTTTCCTATTTAATTTAAAGTTTCTCTTTCATCTTTAAATATTTTATTATGGCTTATTCACAATCACAAATTCAATGCATAATTAATTAAATATTGTAATCTACAATTAGTTCTTATAGTCCTAATAACTCATGAGATTCTCAAATTTTATCCTCTCCTTCACACACACGCGCACACATATATATATGCTTACTTTTATCCCTTGTATTATAGGGATTGCTTTACATTATTCGCTTTTAATATTTTTATTTTTGGATTTTAATTTATTTACTATAAGTAAATTAAAATATACTTATAGATTGATGATGAAAGGGTTTCACAAAAAAATGAGATATTATAACCCAGTTTAAAAGCTATCTGGGTTTGATGAGACATGACCCGCTTATCTTTTGTTTTTACTATAAAGTTGTTTCTTAATTATAAATAATATATTCTTTAAAAAAAATGAATATTAATTTTTAGTATATCCCTTTTTTATAGGATTTTCATATCAAATATTTGATGAGATAAAATTTTAATTTAATGAGATGTACGTTATACCCGTTTAAGGGATGAGTTTGGTGAAACTCATGCCCATGAATTAGTTTCAAATACATGAGAAGCATCCATTTATAAATAAAGCAATCCGGTGACTTGTGAGAAAATAGTGAGCAACCAGAGAGCTTTTAAAGGTTTCGTTTATATATATATATATATATATATATATAAGTGATATAATAAAACCCTTACCACTTGAAGAAACTTTAAAAACCCACTCATAGCCATTGATTCAAGTTCATCTATAGTTAGTTTTTAAAGTAAGGTTTTTTTTATATAGATAAATACCATTTAATAATAAATCATCATCATCATCGTACTCAGTATATTTCACCAATAGCAATGCTATGGTAGGGTCTGAGGAGGGTAAGATGTAGACAGCCTTACCTCTATCCCATAGGGATAGAGAGGCTGCTTCCAGTGAGACCCCCGGCTCGATAGTAGTTTTGCATCAAGCCTTGGACATAAGGCACATAGCACTCAATCATCGGGACACCGGCTGATCGGTGCATGTGCCCTTGTCTTTCGGCTATCAACGCCACCACATGATGCTTGATTAACCTTCCGCCACTTTTAACGTTATTTTCACGAGATTAGTAAAATAACGTCAAAATTAGTGCAATTTTACTTTTGCCCACCCGAGGGTTCACACATATATACATTATATGCGCGCACCGCAAGCAGGACGTGCCATTTAATAATAAATGAAAGTATAAAAGGGGTAAATTAGAAACATTTTTTTCTCTCTCTTTCCTCTTTATTTCTTCTTTCTCTCACCTATGTCAAACTTCAAGCTTACTTTTTAACTTTTCTAAGTTAGGATTTATTTTGAATTTAAATTGGCTGCTTTAACATACATAATTATTATATATTAATTCTAAATTATGCATGTTTAATCGTGTAGGCATGAAACTCCCAGACTCAATTTTAATGATAATTATAATATTAAACAGAATATAATATTAGTGCATTTAAAACTAAATTACTTTATGTTACTAACGGAATTAATAATAATATAAAAGATATCCATGCATATTAACGTCGTTGAGGAAAGAAAATGGATTTGATTAAATGTGAAATAATAAAATAGTAATTTTTTATTTATTAAATGTGAAATAAAAATGTAACAAAATATATTAAATAACATGCTTTGTAAATATGTAACAAATTTACAAGTATACATATTTGTAAAAATGCAACAAAATATATTAAATAACATGCTTTGTGAAATTGTAAATATGTAACAAATTTACAAGTTTACATATTTTAGGTAACATAATTTTTAAGTGTGTAACGTATTTTAAAAAAATGTGTAAATATTTTTAAACAAGTTTACATTTTATAAAAATATTTAACGTATTTTTAAGTATGCAACAAATTTTTAAACAAGTTTACGTATTTGTAAACATATTTACATATTTTTAGTTAAGTTTGCATATTCTTAAATATGTAACAAAATATATTAAATAACATGTTTTGTAAATATGTAACAATTTATAAATTTACATATTTTTAGGTAACATAATTTTTTAAGTGCGTAACGTATTTAAAAAAAAAACGTGTAAATATTATTAAATAAGTTTAAATATTCTTAAATAAGTGTACATTCTATAAAAGTATGTAATGTATCGCGGCCTCTGCCTACAACAATGTCATCCACCAATTCTTCTTTCTAAATCCCGGCTATATCGATGTTTTTCTTAATTCTCCTGATTCCGTTCAAAGGCATCATCGCCATGGTCATTAGGAAATCATAGCCATCCACCATTATTATCTGGATTGAACAAATATTAATGGAAGTGGAGTTGAAGAAGAGAGATAAAATGTCAAATAAAAGATAGAGAGTGAGAAGAAGTCTTAATTTGAATTTTGAAGTATAAAGCAAATAGGTGGTTGAATTTATCATGAATCTGACATGACACAGATGTTAGAATAGAGATAAAGAGGGTAAAGGACAAAGTTAGAAAACAAGACCAAAATACCCTTCTAATAAAAGTTGAAATATGAAACGTGGAGGTATTAAAACCTTGGATTGAGTTTTCAAAAGTTCTCTTAACTCATTAGAGTTTTCAAATTATACATTGTGTATATATATATAAAGGATCCAATACAATAATCCTTTATCGTACGTTACTTACGCGACACTTCGAACAGTTGATTTTCAGAAAACCAAAATCACAATTACACTTATCTGCCCGTCTTTCTCCCTCAATCTGTCTCCACCACCACTCTCGCGACATCAGCACACCTCCTTCACCATCACCACTTCAATTGAATTGAATTGAAATACACCATTTGCAGAACTTTAAATACATTCCAGATTTGTTCATATGATGAAATCGATGGTCGATTGATGATTACGAGATTATATGAAGTGATTTTAGCGTTCAATTTCATGTTACAGATAGCTTAATTTAAGATCTGAGCTTCTGAACATTCAAAGGTTTGCCTAGAACGTTTAATTTCATATATTAGCTCTGATTAGGATTTTGAACTTCTAAACTTTTTTGTTTTGAACTTCTAAAAAGAACTTCTCAACATAACTTCAAAACTTTTTTGTTTTGAATTTTCGTTTTTGGTCAGAACGTTTAACTTACGCGACACTTCGAACCGTTGATTTTCAGAAAACCAAAATCACAATTACACTCATCTGCCCGTCTTTCTCCCTCAATCCGTCTCCACCACCACTCTCGCGACATCAGCACACCTCCTTCACCATCACCACTTCAATTGAATTGAATTGAAATACACCATTTGCAGAACTTTAAATACATTCCAGATTTGTTCATATGATGAAATCGATGTTCGATTGATGATTTCTTGATGATTACGAGATTATATGAAGTGATTTTAGCGTTCAATTTCATGTTACAGATAGTTTAATTTAAGATCTGAGCTTCTGAACATTCAAAGGTTTGCTTAGATAGTTTAATTTCATATATGAGCTCTGATTAGGATTTTAAACTTCTAAACTTTTTTGTTTTGAACTTCTAAAAAGAACTTCTCAACATAACTTCAAAACTTTTTTGTTCTGAATTTTTGTTTTTGGTCAGAACGTTTAACTTGAACGTTTAAAGGTGTTCGTTTTTTGTCAGAACGTTTAACTTGAATGTTTAATGGTGTTCGTTTTTAGTCAGAATGTTTAACTTGAACGTTTAACGGTGTTCGTTTTTGGTCAGAACATTTAAATTAAACTTTTAAATGTGTTTGTTTTTTGTCAGGATGTTATAGTGTCTTCAATTGGAATGTTTAAACGTGATATTTTGAACCGTAATCAGATCTCAATTGAGTATAGTATTCTGCAATTTCATAATCTATTGGTGAATCTAAATCCTTCTACACA
Source organism: Bidens hawaiensis (assembly GCF_021521415.1). NCBI lineage: Eukaryota > Viridiplantae > Streptophyta > Magnoliopsida > Asterales > Asteraceae > Bidens > Bidens hawaiensis. The sequence continues at coordinate 115 of NW_027495310.1, read as the reverse complement.
TCAATTTGGTTGATTAAATTATCATTTTTTGATCAATTTTGAAGATTCTTCATGTTCAACGACGTTTAATTTTGATTTTGGTTTTTGACTTCAGAGATTTCATATTTTAAGCTCT